>NW_026731965.1:0-182500 GCF_028476545.2 Physella acuta
TGATACACGAAACATGATACACGAAACATGATACACGAAACATGATACACGAAACATGATACACGAAACATGATACACGAAACATGATACACGAAACATGATACACGAAACATGATACACGAAACATGATACACGAAACATGATACACGAAACATGATACACGAAACATGATACACGAAACATGATACACGAAACATGATACACGAAACATGATACACGAAACATGATACACGAAACATGATACACGAAACATGATACACGAAACATGATACACGAAACATGATACACGAAACATGATACACGAAACATGATACACGAAACATGATACACGAAACATGATACACGAAACATGATACACGAAACATGATACACGAAACATGATACACGAAACATGATACACGAAACATGATACACGAAACATGATACACGAAACATGATACACGAAACATGATACACGAAACATGATACACGAAACATGATACACGAAACATGATACACGAAACATGATACACGAAACATGATACACGAAACATGATACACGAAACATGATACACGAAACATGATACACGAAACATGATACACGAAACATGATACACGAAACATGATACACGAAACATGATACACGAAACATGATACACGAAACATGATACACGAAACATGATACACGAAACATGATACACGAAACATGATACACGAAACATGATACACGAAACATGATACACGAAACATGATACACGAAACATGATACACGAAACATGATACACGAAACATGATACACGAAACATGATACACGAAACATGATACACGAAACATGATACACGAAACATGATACACGAAACATGATACACGAAACATGATACACGAAACATGATACACGAAACATGATACACGAAACATGATACACGAAACATGATACACGAAACATGATACACGAAACATGATACACGAAACATGATACACGAAACATGATACACGAAACATGATACACGAAACATGATACACGAAACATGATACACGAAACATGATACACGAAACATGATACACGAAACATGATACACGAAACATGATACACGAAACATGATACACGAAACATGATACACGAAACATGATACACGAAACATGATACACGAAACATGATACACGAAACATGATACACGAAACATGATACACGAAACATGATACACGAAACATGATACACGAAACATGATACACGAAACATGATACACGAAACATGATACACGAAACATGATACACGAAACATGATACACGAAACATGATACACGAAACATGATACACGAAACATGATACACGAAACATGATACACGAAACATGATACACGAAACATGATACACGAAACATGATACACGAAACATGATACACGAAACATGATACACGAAACATGATACACGAAACATGATACACGAAACATGATACACGAAACATGATACACGAAACATGATACACGAAACATGATACACGAAACATGATACACGAAACATGATACACGAAACATGATACACGAAACATGATACACGAAACATGATACACGAAACATGATACACGAAACATGATACACGAAACATGATACACGAAACATGATACACGAAACATGATACACGAAACATGATACACGAAACATGATACACGAAACATGATACACGAAACATGATACACGAAACATGATACACGAAACATGATACACGAAACATGATACACGAAACATGATACACGAAACATGATACACGAAACATGATACACGAAACATGATACACGAAACATGATACACGAAACATGATACACGAAACATGATACACGAAACATGATACACGAAACATGATACACGAAACATGATACACGAAACATGATACACGAAACATGATACACGAAACATGATACACGAAACATGATACACGAAACATGATACACGAAACATGATACACGAAACATGATACACGAAACATGATACACGAAACATGATACACGAAACATGATACACGAAACATGATACACGAAACATGATACACGAAACATGATACACGAAACATGATACACGAAACATGATACACGAAACATGATACACGAAACATGATACACGAAACATGATACACGAAACATGATACACGAAACATGATACACGAAACATGATACACGAAACATGATACACGAAACATGATACACGAAACATGATACACGAAACATGATACACGAAACATGATACACGAAACATGATACACGAAACATGATACACGAAACATGATACACGAAACATGATACACGAAACATGATACACGAAACATGATACACGAAACATGATACACGAAACATGATACACGAAACATGATACACGAAACATGATACACGAAACATGATACACGAAACATGATACACGAAACATGATACACGAAACATGATACACGAAACATGATACACGAAACATGATACACGAAACATGATACACGAAACATGATACACGAAACATGATACACGAAACATGATACACGAAACATGATACACGAAACATGATACACGAAACATGATACACGAAACATGATACACGAAACATGATACACGAAACATGATACACGAAACATGATACACGAAACATGATACACGAAACATGATACACGAAACATGATACACGAAACATGATACACGAAACATGATACACGAAACATGATACACGAAACATGATACACGAAACATGATACACGAAACATGATACACGAAACATGATACACGAAACATGATACACGAAACATGATACACGAAACATGATACACGAAACATGATACACGAAACATGATACACGAAACATGATACACGAAACATGATACACGAAACATGATACACGAAACATGATACACGAAACATGATACACGAAACATGATACACGAAACATGATACACGAAACATGATACACGAAACATGATACACGAAACATGATACACGAAACATGATACACGAAACATGATACACGAAACATGATACACGAAACATGATACACGAAACATGATACACGAAACATGATACACGAAACATGATACACGAAACATGATACACGAAACATGATACACGAAACATGATACACGAAACATGATACACGAAACATGATACACGAAACATGATACACGAAACATGATACACGAAACATGATACACGAAACATGATACACGAAACATGATACACGAAACATGATACACGAAACATGATACACGAAACATGATACACGAAACATGATACACGAAACATGATACACGAAACATGATACACGAAACATGATACACGAAACATGATACACGAAACATGATACACGAAACATGATACACGAAACATGATACACGAAACATGATACACGAAACATGATACACGAAACATGATACACGAAACATGATACACGAAACATGATACACGAAACATGATACACGAAACATGATACACGAAACATGATACACGAAACATGATACACGAAACATGATACACGAAACATGATACACGAAACATGATACACGAAACATGATACACGAAACATGATACACGAAACATGATACACGAAACATGATACACGAAACATGATACACGAAACATGATACACGAAACATGATACACGAAACATGATACACGAAACATGATACACGAAACATGATACACGAAACATGATACACGAAACATGATACACGAAACATGATACACGAAACATGATACACGAAACATGATACACGAAACATGATACACGAAACATGATACACGAAACATGATACACGAAACATGATACACGAAACATGATACACGAAACATGATACACGAAACATGATACACGAAACATGATACACGAAACATGATACACGAAACATGATACACGAAACATGATACACGAAACATGATACACGAAACATGATACACGAAACATGATACACGAAACATGATACACGAAACATGATACACGAAACATGATACACGAAACATGATACACGAAACATGATACACGAAACATGATACACGAAACATGATACACGAAACATGATACACGAAACATGATACACGAAACATGATACACGAAACATGATACACGAAACATGATACACGAAACATGATACACGAAACATGATACACGAAACATGATACACGAAACATGATACACGAAACATGATACACGAAACATGATACACGAAACATGATACACGAAACATGATACACGAAACATGATACACGAAACATGATACACGAAACATGATACACGAAACATGATACACGAAACATGATACACGAAACATGATACACGAAACATGATACACGAAACATGATACACGAAACATGATACACGAAACATGATACACGAAACATGATACACGAAACATGATACACGAAACATGATACACGAAACATGATACACGAAACATGATACACGAAACATGATACACGAAACATGATACACGAAACATGATACACGAAACATGATACACGAAACATGATACACGAAACATGATACACGAAACATGATACACGAAACATGATACACGAAACATGATACACGAAACATGATACACGAAACATGATACACGAAACATGATACACGAAACATGATACACGAAACATGATACACGAAACATGATACACGAAACATGATACACGAAACATGATACACGAAACATGATACACGAAACATGATACACGAAACATGATACACGAAACATGATACACGAAACATGATACACGAAACATGATACACGAAACATGATACACGAAACATGATACACGAAACATGATACACGAAACATGATACACGAAACATGATACACGAAACATGATACACGAAACATGATACACGAAACATGATACACGAAACATGATACACGAAACATGATACACGAAACATGATACACGAAACATGATACACGAAACATGATACACGAAACATGATACACGAAACATGATACACGAAACATGATACACGAAACATGATACACGAAACATGATACACGAAACATGATACACGAAACATGATACACGAAACATGATACACGAAACATGATACACGAAACATGATACACGAAACATGATACACGAAACATGATACACGAAACATGATACACGAAACATGATACACGAAACATGATACACGAAACATGATACACGAAACATGATACACGAAACATGATACACGAAACATGATACACGAAACATGATACACGAAACATGATACACGAAACATGATACACGAAACATGATACACGAAACATGATACACGAAACATGATACACGAAACATGATACACGAAACATGATACACGAAACATGATACACGAAACATGATACACGAAACATGATACACGAAACATGATACACGAAACATGATACACGAAACATGATACACGAAACATGATACACGAAACATGATACACGAAACATGATACACGAAACATGATACACGAAACATGATACACGAAACATGATACACGAAACATGATACACGAAACATGATACACGAAACATGATACACGAAACATGATACACGAAACATGATACACGAAACATGATACACGAAACATGATACACGAAACATGATACACGAAACATGATACACGAAACATGATACACGAAACATGATACACGAAACATGATACACGAAACATGATACACGAAACATGATACACGAAACATGATACACGAAACATGATACACGAAACATGATACACGAAACATGATACACGAAACATGATACACGAAACATGATACACGAAACATGATACACGAAACATGATACACGAAACATGATACACGAAACATGATACACGAAACATGATACACGAAACATGATACACGAAACATGATACACGAAACATGATACACGAAACATGATACACGAAACATGATACACGAAACATGATACACGAAACATGATACACGAAACATGATACACGAAACATGATACACGAAACATGATACACGAAACATGATACACGAAACATGATACACGAAACATGATACACGAAACATGATACACGAAACATGATACACGAAACATGATACACGAAACATGATACACGAAACATGATACACGAAACATGATACACGAAACATGATACACGAAACATGATACACGAAACATGATACACGAAACATGATACACGAAACATGATACACGAAACATGATACACGAAACATGATACACGAAACATGATACACGAAACATGATACACGAAACATGATACACGAAACATGATACACGAAACATGATACACGAAACATGATACACGAAACATGATACACGAAACATGATACACGAAACATGATACACGAAACATGATACACGAAACATGATACACGAAACATGATACACGAAACATGATACACGAAACATGATACACGAAACATGATACACGAAACATGATACACGAAACATGATACACGAAACATGATACACGAAACATGATACACGAAACATGATACACGAAACATGATACACGAAACATGATACACGAAACATGATACACGAAACATGATACACGAAACATGATACACGAAACATGATACACGAAACATGATACACGAAACATGATACACGAAACATGATACACGAAACATGATACACGAAACATGATACACGAAACATGATACACGAAACATGATACACGAAACATGATACACGAAACATGATACACGAAACATGATACACGAAACATGATACACGAAACATGATACACGAAACATGATACACGAAACATGATACACGAAACATGATACACGAAACATGATACACGAAACATGATACACGAAACATGATACACGAAACATGATACACGAAACATGATACACGAAACATGATACACGAAACATGATACACGAAACATGATACACGAAACATGATACACGAAACATGATACACGAAACATGATACACGAAACATGATACACGAAACATGATACACGAAACATGATACACGAAACATGATACACGAAACATGATACACGAAACATGATACACGAAACATGATACACGAAACATGATACACGAAACATGATACACGAAACATGATACACGAAACATGATACACGAAACATGATACACGAAACATGATACACGAAACATGATACACGAAACATGATACACGAAACATGATACACGAAACATGATACACGAAACATGATACACGAAACATGATACACGAAACATGATACACGAAACATGATACACGAAACATGATACACGAAACATGATACACGAAACATGATACACGAAACATGATACACGAAACATGATACACGAAACATGATACACGAAACATGATACACGAAACATGATACACGAAACATGATACACGAAACATGATACACGAAACATGATACACGAAACATGATACACGAAACATGATACACGAAACATGATACACGAAACATGATACACGAAACATGATACACGAAACATGATACACGAAACATGATACACGAAACATGATACACGAAACATGATACACGAAACATGATACACGAAACATGATACACGAAACATGATACACGAAACATGATACACGAAACATGATACACGAAACATGATACACGAAACATGATACACGAAACATGATACACGAAACATGATACACGAAACATGATACACGAAACATGATACACGAAACATGATACACGAAACATGATACACGAAACATGATACACGAAACATGATACACGAAACATGATACACGAAACATGATACACGAAACATGATACACGAAACATGATACACGAAACATGATACACGAAACATGATACACGAAACATGATACACGAAACATGATACACGAAACATGATACACGAAACATGATACACGAAACATGATACACGAAACATGATACACGAAACATGATACACGAAACATGATACACGAAACATGATACACGAAACATGATACACGAAACATGATACACGAAACATGATACACGAAACATGATACACGAAACATGATACACGAAACATGATACACGAAACATGATACACGAAACATGATACACGAAACATGATACACGAAACATGATACACGAAACATGATACACGAAACATGATACACGAAACATGATACACGAAACATGATACACGAAACATGATACACGAAACATGATACACGAAACATGATACACGAAACATGATACACGAAACATGATACACGAAACATGATACACGAAACATGATACACGAAACATGATACACGAAACATGATACACGAAACATGATACACGAAACATGATACACGAAACATGATACACGAAACATGATACACGAAACATGATACACGAAACATGATACACGAAACATGATACACGAAACATGATACACGAAACATGATACACGAAACATGATACACGAAACATGATACACGAAACATGATACACGAAACATGATACACGAAACATGATACACGAAACATGATACACGAAACATGATACACGAAACATGATACACGAAACATGATACACGAAACATGATACACGAAACATGATACACGAAACATGATACACGAAACATGATACACGAAACATGATACACGAAACATGATACACGAAACATGATACACGAAACATGATACACGAAACATGATACACGAAACATGATACACGAAACATGATACACGAAACATGATACACGAAACATGATACACGAAACATGATACACGAAACATGATACACGAAACATGATACACGAAACATGATACACGAAACATGATACACGAAACATGATACACGAAACATGATACACGAAACATGATACACGAAACATGATACACGAAACATGATACACGAAACATGATACACGAAACATGATACACGAAACATGATACACGAAACATGATACACGAAACATGATACACGAAACATGATACACGAAACATGATACACGAAACATGATACACGAAACATGATACACGAAACATGATACACGAAACATGATACACGAAACATGATACACGAAACATGATACACGAAACATGATACACGAAACATGATACACGAAACATGATACACGAAACATGATACACGAAACATGATACACGAAACATGATACACGAAACATGATACACGAAACATGATACACGAAACATGATACACGAAACATGATACACGAAACATGATACACGAAACATGATACACGAAACATGATACACGAAACATGATACACGAAACATGATACACGAAACATGATACACGAAACATGATACACGAAACATGATACACGAAACATGATACACGAAACATGATACACGAAACATGATACACGAAACATGATACACGAAACATGATACACGAAACATGATACACGAAACATGATACACGAAACATGATACACGAAACATGATACACGAAACATGATACACGAAACATGATACACGAAACATGATACACGAAACATGATACACGAAACATGATACACGAAACATGATACACGAAACATGATACACGAAACATGATACACGAAACATGATACACGAAACATGATACACGAAACATGATACACGAAACATGATACACGAAACATGATACACGAAACATGATACACGAAACATGATACACGAAACATGATACACGAAACATGATACACGAAACATGATACACGAAACATGATACACGAAACATGATACACGAAACATGATACACGAAACATGATACACGAAACATGATACACGAAACATGATACACGAAACATGATACACGAAACATGATACACGAAACATGATACACGAAACATGATACACGAAACATGATACACGAAACATGATACACGAAACATGATACACGAAACATGATACACGAAACATGATACACGAAACATGATACACGAAACATGATACACGAAACATGATACACGAAACATGATACACGAAACATGATACACGAAACATGATACACGAAACATGATACACGAAACATGATACACGAAACATGATACACGAAACATGATACACGAAACATGATACACGAAACATGATACACGAAACATGATACACGAAACATGATACACGAAACATGATACACGAAACATGATACACGAAACATGATACACGAAACATGATACACGAAACATGATACACGAAACATGATACACGAAACATGATACACGAAACATGATACACGAAACATGATACACGAAACATGATACACGAAACATGATACACGAAACATGATACACGAAACATGATACACGAAACATGATACACGAAACATGATACACGAAACATGATACACGAAACATGATACACGAAACATGATACACGAAACATGATACACGAAACATGATACACGAAACATGATACACGAAACATGATACACGAAACATGATACACGAAACATGATACACGAAACATGATACACGAAACATGATACACGAAACATGATACACGAAACATGATACACGAAACATGATACACGAAACATGATACACGAAACATGATACACGAAACATGATACACGAAACATGATACACGAAACATGATACACGAAACATGATACACGAAACATGATACACGAAACATGATACACGAAACATGATACACGAAACATGATACACGAAACATGATACACGAAACATGATACACGAAACATGATACACGAAACATGATACACGAAACATGATACACGAAACATGATACACGAAACATGATACACGAAACATGATACACGAAACATGATACACGAAACATGATACACGAAACATGATACACGAAACATGATACACGAAACATGATACACGAAACATGATACACGAAACATGATACACGAAACATGATACACGAAACATGATACACGAAACATGATACACGAAACATGATACACGAAACATGATACACGAAACATGATACACGAAACATGATACACGAAACATGATACACGAAACATGATACACGAAACATGATACACGAAACATGATACACGAAACATGATACACGAAACATGATACACGAAACATGATACACGAAACATGATACACGAAACATGATACACGAAACATGATACACGAAACATGATACACGAAACATGATACACGAAACATGATACACGAAACATGATACACGAAACATGATACACGAAACATGATACACGAAACATGATACACGAAACATGATACACGAAACATGATACACGAAACATGATACACGAAACATGATACACGAAACATGATACACGAAACATGATACACGAAACATGATACACGAAACATGATACACGAAACATGATACACGAAACATGATACACGAAACATGATACACGAAACATGATACACGAAACATGATACACGAAACATGATACACGAAACATGATACACGAAACATGATACACGAAACATGATACACGAAACATGATACACGAAACATGATACACGAAACATGATACACGAAACATGATACACGAAACATGATACACGAAACATGATACACGAAACATGATACACGAAACATGATACACGAAACATGATACACGAAACATGATACACGAAACATGATACACGAAACATGATACACGAAACAACAACGCTTTCAACAACTGAATGTTCACTATCACAGACCCAATTTTGGAAGTATTATGTTTTGTTTACCCCCAGATTGTGCCACCTTTATTTGACAAAGCGTCTACAGGACCAGTACAAGAAAGCAAATGTCTCTATCACCCTACTGGACCATTGAAAAAAAGCAGTTGTTTCTATATATATTCAATAATGCAAACATCAATTTTTTTTAAAATCAGTTTCAGAACCTTAGGTCACTAGGAAGACACTGATTAAAAGTATCTTAATTTTATTTGACTAGCTTCACAAGATTTTTGTTTGAAATAAAAATAAAATTACTGTATAATCATAAGCTTTTAAGCGGAATAAGAATAATTATGCATATACAACCTAGCTATTTACAGAATTTAATAATTCTTTCAGTTTTTTTAAAGAAGTCTGTAGCACGTAGTTGTAGAATCTTGCAGCTCATCGTAGACAATATTCTTACTCTCTGGTCAGCTATTATATTTAAAACCAACCAGCCGTTATCACCAAGTCATGCCCTCGGCAAGCTGATACAGAGATCGCAAATACTTTAATGGTTATTTGCCCTTTTGAATTGTAGTAGTGTTTTTAAATAAGCTTCATTAGCATAACCTAAAACTAACCCCACGATCTACACCCAGTCACTTATCCCACACCACACACACAATTTACCACACTCCAAACCTCACCCATACCAAAATCCACACCACCTTACACAGTACGACACCACGAACTACACACCTAACCAAACCCCCACACAACCCCGGTCCACACTTCAACACTCTCTTGAACGCCACCCGACATCCTAAACCACAACATCGCACACCCCACCCCGCAAAAAAACACTACACCCTACAATGCACATTTAAAACCCACTGTCCAGGATTTATATCCCTTTACTGTACATTGCCCAACCCACATCTCAGCCGCGCTACTTACATTATCCACACCCAGTTACTTATCCCACGCCATTCCCAATACACCACAGCCTACTCCACTACACACAAAAACCTCACAATACACGCATTATACCAAACCCCAACCCACCCGTCCCAAACCACACCACAGAGGCGTAGGGGGGGGGGACAAAATGGGTTGGAAAAAAATTGAAAGGTTGAGGGGGGGGGGTGCAAATCGAAAGTTTGAGTCCCTGGGCGCCGAAAAGGGTCGCTACGCCTCTGCCACACCACTCCATTTTCTATCACAACTTCAAGAACCTTAGTATGAACATGTACTTAAATACCTCAGGTAAATTAGGTATAAAAACACTGTGGATAAGACTATGAGTGAACCTGCCTCCAATATATAAATAAAGTTTATAAACACTGTGGATAAGGCTAAGAGTGAACCTGCCTCCAATATATAAAGTTTATAAACACTGTGGATAAGACTAAGAGTGAACCTGCCTCCAATATATAAATAAAGTTTATAAACAATGTGGATAAGGCTAAGAGTGAACCTGCCTCCAATATATAAATAAAGTTTATAAACACTGTGGATAAGACTAAGAGTGAACCTGCCTCCACTATATAAATAAAGCAAATTTCAAATAAAGAATAACTATAGATCTAGTTGTTTATTTTACAATCAGAATCATAGCATTTGTAACAGGTGAACTTTTGTGAATATTGTTTTTGCAGTTACCAGTAAAGTGGTGTATGAGCCGCACTACAGTACAATGATCTCTCCCATTCCTTATCATTATGTTAAAAAATAATCTTTGAAGAACACAAAAAGCAGTGGCTAATTCAAAGATGTCAAGATCTGAAAGTCACAGTGTAAAGATAAATATCTTGTAGGCTAGTATTGAGACTGATCCATCTATGAATTATAGTGTTATTTTGAAATTAGTTTTTTTTATACCAACTCAGCTTTCACAAACTTTTTTATGCTGTGATATTTTAGCATTTATGTTGGAAATAGTAATAAGCTACTATATTAAATAGTAAAATAGTTATTGATCTGTTTAAATTTGAAATCTGCAATTAAATAAGTTTATCAATCCATGTCTATATTAAGAGTGATTATTTCCCCTACTGTCGTTCGCTTGACTAAATAAAATGACATGTCAAATTTTTTTTTGTTTTTTTTTGTTGCAATATTTGGTTGTGTTGTGTGTATATTTTGTTATTTGTTTTTTGTGATAAACTACTGTGTTGTGTGTATATTTTGTTTTGGTGTGATAAGCTGTTCTATTGTGGACCTAGATCGTGTTTTGTTCTTTTTTTTCAGAGTAGCGTATATATATATATATATATATATATATATATATATATATATATATATATATATATATATATATATATATATATATATATATATATATATATGTATATGGCCAAGTTCCCAGAACATGATCTTATATATGAAGAATGTAATATAACTAAAACAAAAGCAAACCAATATCTGCTATGTCCAATATTCACCTTCTGATGAGGACATGTTAAAAACACCTGTAAGAAACACAGGTTTCACTTTAACTTCTTCTCTGTGTTGGCATGTGAAGTTTTTAAATGCTGGTTTTTAGCAGTGTTGAGGTGATGTGTTCGGTCATCTATTTATAGAACTTAAAACATTACATCTTGATTTGTTAAAGGAAAATAAACACTTGAATTGTCTAAATGGATTTGAAATGCAGTTGTGAAAATTGTTAGGATCCCCTTAAATGAAAATAATTACATAACATAATTTACAAAACTAATTTTGTTGTTTTAAATGCTGCAAATGTTTAAATTCTACAGAGGGTTTAAGTCAACAAGTCACAATGTATAAAAACAGCTCCTTTGTTACTTAGAAGGGAGATTACCAAACAATGATTTCTCTGCCTAGCTAGTTTTATTTAATTGCATCTTCCCTTAAATAAAGTAAATGGAAACAACTGATAAGAAAGAACTTAGTAGTCGAGAAAGAGTATTTAATATTTTACTAATGTGGTAGATTTTTAAAAAATTATATCAATACAAAATTATTTCAGCAAATAAAAAAAAACAGCTCCTGGTAATGTATATCTGAATTGAAAATTGCCTAAAAATGTAGAAACAATCAATACACCTAACATCCAGTAGAAAGGCCATCACCGAATGAAACCAATAATAAATCCTATACACAGAGATTCAAGATAACAAATACCTTACTTTATAAACATCCCAAATAATTCAATTTTTATTACAACAGTTTAGATTGGATTTTTGTAAAATTGACTTCCTTCAGACTTCCTACAAACTTATAAACAAAATATCCTATTTTTAAGAATCTTTGATAAAAAAATCTGTACCTGAAAATTCTGTATTTAAACAACAGTAGTTTGATTTAAATTTAGAGACTATGAATCGGACTACTTCCGAAAATTCTTTGTTCAGTCAAGATATCCAGTTTGTGGGGTAGAGATTTGATACACATTTCTCCCACTTGACGGGAGTCAATATGTCGAGGCCCTTTTGACGGGGCAAAAACTTAACTGGTTTAATTAAAAATAATCAGGGGTATGAACAAAGGTCACGTGATTTTGTTTTTCAATACAAAAGGGCGGTACCTTCATCATACAGGTCACATGATCACAATTCTGGCTTCCATTTTTAATAAGGAACACACCGATACATAATGTTCCCCGGAGTGCTGGCTAGTTCCTTTGTGGGAATGGTTTGGGGTTTTTTTACTTTCTCGTATATACGTGCAAAAAAAATCGAGATTTTTACAAATCTCGACGTTTTACATCTCACTGATACGGAAAAACATAATTTTGCAATCTTGTCCGTATGTCTCTGTGTGTGTGTGTGTGTGTGTGTGTGTGTGTAAACACGATAACTTGAGTACCGTTACAGCTAGATTGATGAAATTTCACATATAAGTATTTTATCAAAATCGTAGATCCGTTTCAACTTTTGAACGATTTCCGATAACCGGAAGTGGTACTTTTTCTACTTTGAATTTTTCAAAAGCCTATAACTTGAGTACTATTTCAGATAGATAAATGAAATTTCACATGTAAGTAAAAGATCTAATTCTCTACCTTCTGTCAAATTTTGAGTAATTTCCGTTCACCGGAAGTAGTAATTTACTCTACTTCCGATTTCTCAAAAAACTAATGTAAATTTTTAAAGTACTAATAATATTGCGCACTCTTATGCACTTTTTTATTTGGCGTTCACTTGATGTGCAATTCTTTTGTCTACGAGATTTTATTCTATTTTTAAAACTTTAAGTATTTAAAATGGATTAAAAATCATGTCTATAGCCCGAGTTCCCATCCCCTGTTATTTTATATAAGAATATTCGAGAAAGTTTAGGGGAGATCACTCCCGGTTTATTTTTTACTGATTTTGGTACATTTAAAATAGAATCACCATGGCGGAGCACGGGTATGCAGCTAGTATTGTAAATATCGCAATGACATAACAACTGTATATATTTGACTATTTTAATTTTAAACTATTTTGTTAATGCAAAAGAAGAATCAAATATTGGGGTTGTTTGTCTAAGGTGACAGCAATGGTGTTTTGTTTTAAAGATTGATAGAAAAAAGTGTGTGTTGTGAGTTCACGCGTAGGATGCAACACGTAAGTTTACACATGAATACACGGGGGTAAAGGTCAAGGATCAGCAACACACGTTACACGTGATAGATGTTAGAAAACTCTGGAACAAGTTGTATTCGGAACTCTCGAAGCCTTAGCGGTTTTGTTGGTTTCTTAATAAATAAATTTTATGGCATTTATTAATTCAACATTATTTTTTTTGTTTTTACCATTCAAAGTCTAAGTCACCGTCAAGTTCAAGGCCGTCTCCCCAGTCATCCATATCGTCAGACATGGCTAACATGAGAAGTACCAAATTCGTGGCGGCCGCATCTTGAGCGGCCTGGGGAAGTAACCGGGGCGGTCTGGCGATAGGAAGTGCCGAGTACGGATTGCCTCCCCTGCTAATGATCGTCCTCGGCTGGTTAAAACTGTTGCCGAGAACATACGCGAACATCAACGCCGCCGTGTTCCCGTCGTCGCCAAGGTCACCAAAGCCGTCGGTCAGGGATCCCAGGCCCTCGGTGAGGTCTTTCCCCAACTCTGCCACGCCCTCGCCCAGCTCGCCAAACTGTTCTGTTCACCCAACGCCTCGCCGGCTTTGCTGACGCCTTCGCTGATCTCCCCGAGGCCTTCGCCAATGTCGCCGATATCTGGGTCAAGGTCGACGTCTCCGACGATATCGCCGGCCTTGCCCACCAGGTCGGCGGCCGCGTCTTTGATGTTCCCGGCAGCATCCTGGATCCCATCCCCGATGTGTCCAAGATCCGGCGCGTCGATGACGTCACCGATCCTATCAAGCACATCGCTGACACCGTCACCCAAATCAGCTACACCGTCGCCGATGACGTCACCAACGTTAACCACGGCGTCGCCTACGTCAGCCACAACGTCACCGGTGTCGCCGATGACGTCATCGATGCTCCCTACCGCATCTTTTACGGTATCCGCTACGTCTGGCGTCACGTCCTTGACCGTGTCGCTCTAAGGATTAGAAAAAAGAAATGACTCCTTCTCGTTTAAAATAAGACAAACAATGCGTCTACTTAATTTACGGTAAATACAGACATTTATAAATGCCTCACATAGAACATGATGTAGGAAATCTCCTTTAAATTACTTACCGAAGCCACCAGTGGAAGGACCAGAAAGTTGGCTACCGAAACTTCACGCCACCGACCGCTGACTTGCCGTCACTGTGGACCTGCAACTTCGGCCAAAAAGGTTGGAGTTGTGTGTAGGTTGTAGGTTGTAGCTTAACACAAAACTAAGGTATAGTTATAGATCTTAGATATATAACACGGGAGTGTTTGTTAGGTATAGTACAAAGGTATAGTTAAATTTTAACATTAATTTAAAGCCTTAACACATTATTTGGAAGCCTTAACACATGTTAACACATTATTTGAAAGTCTTAGCACAAGTTAACATATTATTTAAAAGCCTAAACACATGGTAATACATTATTTAAAAGCCTTAACACATGTTAATACAATATTTTAAAGCCTTAACACATGTTAACACATTTGAAAGGCTAAACATATGTTGAATCATTATTTGAAAGCCTTAACACATGCTAACACATTATTTGAAAGCCTTAACACATGTTAACATATTATTTGAAAGCCTTAACACATGTAAAAATCATTATTTAAAAGCCTTTACAGACGTTAACAAATTATTTGATATCTTTAACACATGTTACACGTTTTATGAAAGCGTTAACACACGTTAACACATTATTTGAAAGCTTTTACACATGTAAAGACATTATTTGAAAGCCTTAACACATGTTAACTCATTATTTTAAAGGCTTAACACATGATAACACATTATTTGAAAGCGTTAACACGTGTTAACACTTTATTTAAATGCCTTAACACATGTTAACACATTTTTTAAAGCCTTAACACATGATAACACATTATTTGAAAGCTTTAACAAATGTTTAGACATTATTTGAAAGCCTTAACATATATAAACACATTATTTGAAAGCCTTGTCACATGTTAACACATTATGTGAAAGCCTTTACACGTGTTGACACATTGTTTAAAAGCCTTCACACATGTTAACACAATATTTGAAAGCCTTAACACATGTTAACACTTTATTTAAATGCCTTAACACATGTTAACACATTTATTAAAGCCTTAACACATGATAACACATTATTTGAAAGCCTTAACACATTTTAAAGCTTTTTTTTAAAGTCTTCACAAAGGTTAACACATTGATTCAAAGCCTTAATACATGACAAAAAATTATATAAAAGCCTTAACACATATTAACACATTATTAAAAAGACTTAACACAAGTAAACACATTTTTTGAAAGCCTTAACACATGTTAACACATTATTAAAAAGCCTCAACACATGTTAACACATTATTTGAAAGCCTTAACACATGTTAACACAATTAATAAAACCCGAAACACATTGAAACACATTATTTGAAAGCTGTAACTCATGTTAACACACTATTTGAAAGCCTTAACACATGTTAACACATTATTTGAAAGCCTCAACACATGTTAAAACATTATTTTAAAGGCTTAACACATGTAAACACATTATTTGAAAGCCTGAACTCATCTTAACACTTTATTTGATAACCTTAACACATGTTAACACATCAAATGAAAGCCTTAACACATATTAACACATTATTTGAAAGCCTTAACACATGCTAACACATCAAATAAAACAGGAAACACAAGTTAACACATTATTTAAAAGCTTTAACACATGTTAACAAATTATTTAAAAGCCTTAACACATGTTATCACATTATTTAAAAGCCTTAACACATGTTAACACATTATTTTAAAGCCTTAACACACGTAATACATTATTCGAAAGCCTTGACACATATTAACACTTTATTTCAAAGCCTTAACACATGTTAACACATTATTTGAAAGCTTTAACATAAGTTAACACATTATTTGAAAGCCTTAACACACGTAATACACTATTTGAAAGCCTTAAAACATATTAACACATTATTTCAAAGTCTTAACACATGTTATTAACCTGTTTGAAATCCTTAACACATATTAACACATTATTTGAAAGTCTTATCACATGTTAACACATTATTTGAAAGCCTTAACACATGTACACACATGATTTGAAAGCCATAACTTATCTTAACAAGTTATTTGAAAGCATTAACACATGTGAACACATCAAATGAAAGCCTTAACAAATGCTAACACATTAATTGAAAGCCTTAACACATGTTAACACATTATGTGAGAGCTAAAACATGTAAACACTTATTTAACACATGTAAAAACTTCAAATAAAAGCCTTCTCACATGTTAACACATTTTTTGAAAGTTTTAAACATGTCAACACATTATTTTAAAGCCTTAACACATGTTAACACATCAAATAAAACCCGAAACACATTGAAACACATTATTTAAAAGCGTTAGCACATGTTAAAACATTATTTGAAAGACTTAACACATGTTATCACATTATTTGAAAGCCTTAACACACGTAATACATTATTCTAAAGCCTTGACACATATTAACACATTATTTCAAAGCCTTAACACATATTAACACATTATTTGAAAGCCCTAGCACATTATAACACAGTATTTAAAAGCCTTAACACATGCTAACACTTTATTTGAAAGACTTAACACATGTTAACACATTATTTGAAAGCTTTAACATATGTTAACACATTATTTGAAAGCTTTAACATATGTTAACACATAATTTCAAAGCCTTAACACATGTTAACACATTATTAGAAAGCCTCAACACATGTTAACACAATATTTGAAAGCCTTAACACATGTTAACACATAATTTGAAAGCTTTAACACATGTTATTACCTTGTTTGAAATAGTTAACACATATTAACTCATTATTTGAAAGCCTTAACACATGTAAACACATGATTTGAAAGTCATAACTTATGAAAACACATTATTTGAAAGCATTAACACATGTGAACATATGAAATGAAAGCCTTAACAAATGCTAACTCATTATTTGAAAGCCTTAACACATGTTAACACAATTAATAAAACCCGAAACACATTGAAACACATTATTTAAAAGCGTTAACACATGTTAAAACATTATTTGAAAGACTTAACACATGTTAACACATTATTTGAAAGCCTTGACACACGTAATACATTATTCGAAAGCCTTGACACATATTAACACATTATTTCAAAGCCTTAACACATATTACCACATTATTTGAAAGCCCTAGCACATGTTAACACATTATTTAAAAGCCTTAACACATGTTAACACTTTATTTGAAAGACTTAACACATGTAAACAAATGATTTAAAAGCCATAACTTATGTAAACACATTATTTGAAAGCATTAACACATGTGAACATATGAAATGAAAGCCTTAACAAATGCTAACTCATTATTTGAAAGCCTTAACACATGTTAACACATTGTGTGAAAGCTAAAACATGTAAACACTTATTTAAAAGCCTTAACACATGTAAAAACATCAAATAAAAGCCTTATCACATGTTAACACATTTTATTAATGTTTTACGCATGTCAACACATTATTTGAAAGCCTTAACACATGTTAACACAATTAATAAAACCCGAAACACATTGAAACACATTATTTGAAAGCTGTAACACATGTTAACACACTATTTGAAAGCCTTAACACATGTTAACACATTATATGAAAGCCTTAACACATGTTAAAACTTTTTTTTAAAGGCTTAACACATGTAAACACATTATTTGAAAGCCTGAACTCATCTTAACACTTTATTTGATAACCTTAACACATGTTAAGACATCAAATGAAAGTCTTAACACATGTTAACACATTATTTGAAAGGCATAACACATGTTAACATATGATTTGAAAGCCTTAACACATGTTAACACATCAAATAAAACACGAAACACATGTAAACACATTATTTGAAAGCTTTAACACACGTTATACCTTATTCAAAAGCCTTGACACATATTTACACATTATTTATAAGCCTTAACACATGTTAACACAATATGTTAAAGTCTTAACACATGTTCACACATTATTTGTAAGCCTTAACACATGTTAACACATTATTCGAAAGTCTTAACAAATGTTAACATATTATCTTAAAGTTTTAACATATGTTAACACATTATTTGAAAGCTTTAACATATGTTAACACATTATCTGATAGCCTTAACACACGTAATACACTATTTGAAAGCCTTAAAACATATTAGCACATTATTTCAAAGCCGTAACACATGTTTACACATTATTAGAAAGCCTTAACACATGTTGAGACATTATTTGAAGGCCTTAACAAATGTTAACTCATTATTTTAAAGGCTTAACACATGTAAACACATTTTTTGAAAGCCTCAACACATGGTAAACCATAATTTTAAAGGCTTAACACATGTAAACACATTATTTGAAAGCCTGATCTCATCTTAACACTTTATTTGATAACCTTAACACACGTTAAGACATTAAATGAAAGCCTTAACACATGTTAAAACATTAATTGAAAGCCTTAACACATGTTAACACATTATTTCAAAGCATTAACACACGTTAACACATTATTTGAAAGCTTTAACATATGTTAACACATTATTTGAAAGCCTTATCACAAGTTTACACCATATTTGATAGACTTAACACACGTTATACACTATTTGAAAGCCTTAAAACATATTAGCACATTATTTCAAAGCCTTAACACATGTTAACTCATTATTTGAAAGCCTTAGCACATGTTAAAACATTATTTGAACGCCTTAGCACATGGTAACACATAATTTAAAAGCCTTAACACAAGTTATTACCTTGTTTGAAATCCTTAACACATATTAACAAATTATTTGTAACCCTTAACACATGTTAACACATTATTTGAAAGCCTTAACACATGTAAACACATGATTTAAAAGCCATAACTTATCTTAACACATTATTTGAAAGCATTAACACATGTGAACACATCAAATGAAAGCCTTAACACATGCTAACACATTATTAGAAATCCTTAACACATGTTAACACATTATGTGAAAGCTAAAACATGTAAACACTTATTATTTAAAAGATTTAACACATGTAAAAACATCAAATAAAATCCTTATCACATGTTAACACCTTCTTTTTACACATGTCAACATATTTTTTGAAAGCCTTAACACATGTTAACACATCAAATAAAACCCGAAACACATTGAAACACATTATTTGAAAGCTTTAACACATGTTAACACACTATTTGAAAGCCTTAACACATGTTATCACATTATTTGAAAGCCTCAACACATGTTAACACATTATTTGAAAGCCTTAACACATGTTGAGACATTATTCGAAGGCCTTAACACATGTTAACATATTATTTGAAAGCCTCAACACACGTTAACATTTTATTTAAAAGCATTATCAATGTTAAAACATCAAATAAAACCTTTACACATGTAAACTCATAAATTTAAAGCCTTAACACATGTTAACACCTTGTTTGAAAGCCTTAACACTTGTAAACACATTATTTGAAAGCCTTAACACACGTAATATATTATTTAAAAGCCTTGAAACATATTAACACATTATTTCAAAGCCTTAACACATGTTAAAACATTATTTTAAAGTCTTAACACATGTTTACACTTTATTTGAAAGCCTTAACACATGTTGAGACATTATTTGAAGGCCTTAACACATGTTAACACATTATTTTAAAGGCGTAACACATGTAAACACATTATTTGAAAGCCTCAACACATGTTAACACATTATTTCGAAAGAATTAACACATGTTAACACATTATTTTAAGGCTTAACACATGTAAACACATTATTTGAAAGCCTTAACACATGTTAACATCAAATAAAACAGGAAACACAAGTTAACACATTATTTAAAAGCTTCAACACATTTTTAACAAATTATTTAAAAGCCTTAACACATGCTATCACATTATTTAAAAGCCTTAACACATGTTAACAAATTTCTTTAAAGCCTTAACACATGCTAAGACATTTTTTGAAAGCGTTAACACATGTTAAAAATGTTTGAAAGCCTTAACACCTGTTAATACATTATTTGAAATACTTCACACATGTATTCATTATTTGAAAGCCTTGAAACATGTTAACACATTATTTCAAAGCCTTAACACATGTTAACACATTATTTTAAAGTCTTGACACATGTTAACACATTTATTGTAAGCCTTAACACATGTTAACACATTTTTTGAAAGCCTTAACACATGTTAACACATTATTGGAAAGCTTTAACATATGTTAACACATTATTTGAAAGCCTTAACACATGTTTACACATTATTTGATAGCCTTAACACATGTTAACACATTATGTGTACGCTAAAACAAGTAAACACTTATTTAAAAGTCTTAACACATGTAAAAACATCAAATAAAAGCCTTATCACATGTTAACACCTTTTTTGAAACTTTTACACATGTCAACACTTTATTTAAAAGACTTAACACATGTTAACTCATCAAATAAAACCGGAAACACGATGAAACACATCATTTGAAAGCTTTAACACATGTTAACACACTATTTGAAAGACTTAACAAATGTTAACACATTATTTGAAAGCCTCAACACATGTTAACACATTATTTGAAAGCCTTAACACATGTTGAGACATTATTTGAAAGCCTTAACTCACCTTAACACTTAATTTGATAACCTTAACACATGTTAAGACATGAAATGAAAGCCTTAACACATTATTTGAAAGACTTAACACATGCTAACACATTATTTAAAAAACTTAACACATGTTAACACATTGTTTGAAAGCCTTAACACATGTTAATACATTATTTGAAAGCGTTAACACATGTTAACACATTATTTGAAAGCGTTAACACATGTTAAAACATTATTTGAAAGCCTTAACACATGTTAACACATTATTTGAAAGCCTTAACACATGTTACACATTATTTGATAGCCTTAACACTCGTAATACACTAGTTAAAAGCCTTAAACAAACATATTAACACATTATTTCAGAGCCTTAACACATGTTAACACATTATTTGAAAGCGTTAACACATGTTAACACAATATTTGAAAGCATTAACACATGTTAACACATTTTTTTGAAAGCCTTAGCACATGTTAACATATTATTTGAAAGCCTTTACACGTGTTGACACATTATTTAAAAGGCTTAACACATGTTAACACAATATTTGAAAGCATTAACACATGTTAACACATTTTTTGAAAGCCTTAGCACATGATAACACATTATTTCAAAGCCTTAACACGTGTTGATGGCTGGAGGGCAGGGTGCTGGTCAACAAGAGGGCTGGTTACTAGTGTGATTCTTTACGGACTTCTCTCATTATATCAGATGTGCTTGTGTGGTATTGCGCTAGATCCTAGAATATTGAGTTTGTAGTCCTTTTTGGGATTTATATTTCCGTGTAGGTTGCTATTTGTTGTTGGCTGGTTAGCTTTCTTTGGGTTGTACTAGTTGCTAGTTGGTATTGTCAAAGACACTAGTTACTAAATTGTTGTTGGTTGTGAATGTTTGCTGATTCATTACTGGTTGGGCAAGTGATTTGTGGATAGCTGCTGGTTCTTGATGGTGCGGAATGCTTGTGTGTTAGTAACTGGAAAGCTGTTGGCTAATGATGCTAAACAAGCTGGCTTTATTTGGGTCGTGAGCTAGCTGGTAAAATGTTGATGATAAACAAGATGGCTTCATTTGGGCCGTGAGCTAGCAGGTAATATGTTGATGATAAACAAACTGGCTTCATTTGTGTCGTGAGCTAGCTGGTAATATGTTGATGCTAAACAAGCTGGCTTCATTTGTGTCTTGAGCTAGCTGGTAATATGTTAATGCTAAACAAGCTGGTTTCATTTGTGTCGTAAGCTAGCAGGTACTATATTGATGATAAACCAGCTGGCTTCATTTGTGTCGTGAGCTAGCAGGTAATATGTTGAAGATTAGTAGCCAGGCTACTGGTTAGCTTTAGGCTTATGAACCGGCTCAATACGGACACCAGGCATGTTGGTTGTGGGCTTGAGACTTGCTGGTAATACGTTGATAGATAGCTAGCTGGCATCTTTTTTTTTGTTTAGGGCTTTGGGCTAAATTTAACAAAATGATACTTCACCCCGATAAAACCAAGTCAATGTTTATTACAACTCATCAGAAACGCCTTCGTCTTCCATCCACCGCATTAAACATTACTATAGACAATTCAAATATTGAACAGGTAGACAGTTACAAATGCCTAGGATTGTTTATAGATCACAACCTCACTTGGTCTGACCATATTCATTTTCTAAGAATGTCCTTATTAAAAACAACCTTTCAATTAGCAAGGATAAAGAACTTTCTCAACTATAGGAGCAGGCTGGTTTTTTATGAGGCTTTTATTCAATCCAGGTTGGATTATGCTTCTGTAGTGTGGAGCGGCAGCTTTATATCTAAGCAGCGTCCTCTTCTATCTTTACAAAAAGGGCTATAAAACTGGTTACTGGCTTGTCTAGTAGTCTGGATTCTTTTCTTACTACTAAAATACTTCCATTAAATAAAAAGATAATATATACTAAATCAATTTTCTTATATAAAATATTCCACGAAACAGCCCCCTCTTACTTATCAGATCTATTTTCTTTTAACATAAAATTAAATCGTCGTCTTAATTTACCATTCCCTTATTCAACCTTTTTCCAAAAACATAGCTTCGCCTACTCTGGTTCTAATTTGTGGAACAATCTTCCTAATAAAATAAAGCTATCTAGATCTGAAAATATATTCAAATCTAAACTAAAACTAAAATTATTTAATGACCTAACTGACTCATTGTAACATTTCTCATTCATCTATTATATTCTCTTTTTTATCTCATTATGTATGATAGCTATGTACCATTGTTTCTTTATTCCACGTTTTCAGTGCTATGTGTTACTGCTATGTGTTATTGAATTGCTTTATTTGTTTAAACGGCCAATGTGAAAAAAGGCCTTTGCGCCTACAATTGTAACCGTTGTTTGAATAAATTTGAATAAATTTGAATAATATTTTGAGATACAGTAGGTTGATGTTCATTTTCTTGTTGACGTGAAGGCTGGCTGATAATACATTGACTGATGGTATGCTGGCTTCTTGGTTGTGGGCTGGTTGAAAAATGATAGTGGGTATTACTTTACTTTGTCTCTTTATATATCATATAATTAGAATACAATACTTCCAAATCTGATTTATTATTAGTATTTGACAAAAAATATATTGCTTCTATAAAAATTATGAGCATAAATTTTGTTTATATTGCGAGCCTAAACAGTATTGAATATTTATTAGCACTGAGAGCTGAACTGTGGAAGCTGAGTGTTAAGGTGGAGAGTATCACCCTGGCAACGGAAAATTTACGAAAAAATTTCGCCAAAAAAAAGTATTATACATATAACCATACATTTTTTACTATAGTTATTATGATTAATTAGCTATAAAACAGCATATAATTGAGGGCCAATGTATGATAACAAAAATGTAAAAAAATAATTTGACAAAAAAAATTATAAATATTTAGTTTTTAAATTTACAGTTTTCTATGATACGAACAGTATTCCAACTTATTAAAAGATCTTTCTGAAAGTCATTACAATTCTAACTTGAAAATATTATCTAGAGTCTGAACTAAAGGAATCCATTTGTGATCAAACTTAAAATTTATAAAATTTCCAAACTATTACATAAGTATGACCCTATATGAAAATTTTTAAAATGTATTTAAAATTCATTTTACATTAGAAGAATTTTGTTTTACTTCGTACCACAGATATTACTGTTACAATTCTATATACCAAATGTGAAAGTAATTAACTTAGGGTTTAACATTTTTTTTTACAAAAGAGTGAAAAAATTTCCAAAAACTCTTGTTAATTTAAAAAAAAAAAATTTCTATATACATACGTTGACAATTATATGCTGCATTAAAGCTAATGAATCACAATTACTGCTATGAAATGTGATAGCTGTAGACCTTATAGTTTGTTTTTTTTTTTTGGCGATTTTTGTTTTTGTTTCTCTTTCTGACTAACTGTTGGATGCTGGTTTCTTAGCATTCTTGTTATTAGCTAATCAACTGGCTGCTAGTTGCTTGTCAGTGGTGTTAATTGTCGTTTTTTGGTTTGTAGACGTAGGTTGGTTCGTTGTCAGTGTGTGGTTTTAGTGTTGGTGGTCGTTCGTTGTTCAGTTGTCGGTTAGTTGGTTAGTTGTCGTTTATTGGTTTGATGTTGGTTAATGGTGCTATTTATGGTTTGTTGGTTGGTAGTCGTTGGTTGGTTGTCGATTAATGAGTTAGTCATGGTTTATTGGTTTTTGATCGTTGGTCGGTTCTTCTTCTTCTTCTTCTTCTTCGTTCTTAATTGAGATTATGTTGGAGGATTAGACAACAAGTCCAACTTCGTGAACAAACCGGACTGTGGTCTCCAGATCAGCAGGTGCCCTATATAATTTTTCCCTGTGTGGGGTGAACAGGGGCCAGTGTCTGACTCGCGCCTGGCTATACAAAGAACATTCCTGAAGGACGTGCTCCGTATTTTCCGGGGCCTTGCCACAAGGGCACATTTCGCCACACCCAACCTTTAGTTTTTTATGAATGTGTTGATTTAGTCTAGTATGGCCTGTTCTAAGTCAAAAGATTATGTATTGTTGTTTTCGTGAAAAATTATAATATCCATCATCTTTATTGTAGTGAGGGTGTGTATCAGACCACATTTGCGTTTGTTTGTTTTTTATTATTCTTTTTATTTCTTTTGGGTGTAGCGGGATTTCCGGTTGTTGTTTCTTTCCCCCAATTTTTGCCAGCTGGTCCGCAATCTCACTACCCTGGATCTGGCAGTGGCCCGGGATCCACTGCAGCACAATTCTGCTGCAGGTATTTATTAGCCTTTCTAGTGCTGTCCTAAGTGATTAAGTATAGGACTCTGCATTTTTTAGGGATTGCAGGACATCTGTAAGAAATACTATCTGACTATTTGGTGATTCGGGGTGTTCTGACAGGAGGTTTGCTGCATGCTCTAAAACTTCTTTTCCTGCCCTAAAATTGTCGGATAGGCTGCCTGTGGCCATTGACTTTTCCAGGCTTTCTCCGCATGGCCATTCAATAAGGACGCCAGCCCCGCCATTTTTTGTGGCATCTTCAGCTGAGCCATCTGTGTATACTCTAATCCAGGTATTGCTCGGGTACTGATCCTTAATGTGCTTATTTGTTATTTTCTTTAGTTCTTCTTGATCATAGACAGATTTTTTTCTATGGTGTCTATTGAGTCACTAATGGTTAGATGACAGTGGGAGATCCAAGGCGGGGAGAGGTTTTTGGTTGGTCGGTTGATTGTTGGTTAATGGGTTAGTTGTCGTTCGTTGGTCAGTTGTCGGTTAATGGGTTAGTTGTCGTTCGTTGTTCAGTTGTCGGTTAATGGGTTAGTTGTCGTTTGTTGGTATGGTTAATGGTGTTACTTGTGGTTCGTTGGTTGGTATTCGTTGGTCGGTGGTAGGGTTAATGGTGTTATTTGTAGTTCGTTGGTTGGTATTTGTTGGTTGTTTGTCGGTTAGTGGTGTTAGTGGGTTGTTGGTTGGTCGGTCGGTTAGTGGTGTTAGTGGGTCGTTGGTTGGTCAGTCAGTTAGTGATGTTAGTGGGTCGTTAGTTGGTCGGTCGGTTAGTAGTGTTAGTTGTGGTTCGTTGGTTGGTAATCGTTGGTTGGTATTCGTTGTTTGTTTGTCGGTTAGTGGGTTAGTGGTCATTTGTTGATCAGCTGTCGGTTAGTGGTGTTAGTTGTGGTTCGTTGGTCAGTTGTTGGTTAGTGGCGTTTGTTTTGAATCGTTGGTTTGTGGTCGACGGTTGGAGGTTGTTGAATAGTGGTTTGGTTGTGATTTGTTGTTTCGTTGTTTTGTTGGTCGTTTTTCATTTGGGTAGTGTATGTTGGTTCTTTAAGGACATAATAACCTGACGGTTAGTTGGTTGGCTTCTTTTTTACTTGAAGGTTAATGGCGGTCCTCTGTTTACTTGAAGGATAATGGCGGTCTTCTGTTCACTTGAAGGCTAATGTAGGGCTATTTTGAATGCTGCTGGTGACAATGGCTACTTTTCTTGCTGATTGACTACTCCTGAATTGACGGAAACGTGCTTGCTGTTGATGACTTAAAGGCTATGAAATTGATGAAGAATCGGGCTAATGGATTTTTTCTGCTTGTAACTTGAAGGCTTGTTGACTTTCTGTTGAAGTCTTGGCAAAATAAGTTTGTTACTCAAGACTTAGCTATTGCGAAGTAACGGCTAATTGGCTTGTTGTTGAAGTCTTGACGGCTATTTGGCTTGCAGTTAAAATCTTGATGGCTGGTTGGTTTGCAGCTGATGACTAAATGGCTAGTAGATTTCAAGTTAATGAACTTATGAGAAGTCGGCTTGCTGCTAATGACTTGATGGCTAGTTGCATTGCTTTTCATGTCTGGATGGCTAGTTGGCTTGCTGCTGATGACTTGATGGCTAGTTGGCTTTCTGTTAATGCGTGGAAGGCTATTCGAATTGCTTATCGTCTATTTTTCTTGTAAATGATTGGCCAGTTCGTTCCTACTTATGACTTGATGGCTAGTTGGCTTGCTGTTGTAGTCTTGAGGGAAAATTGGCTTGTTACTCATGACTTAACTACCCTGTCTGCTGCAAATTCCTTGACGGCTACTAACGAATAGATGGTTTATTAGTTTACCACTGATAACATGTCCTATTTTTCACTTACTGCTGTTGATTGAACTGGTAGTTGACTTGCGAATGATGACTAGGCTAATTGTCTTCCTGTTTGTGACTTGATGACTACTTGGTTTAGTGCTGATGACTCTGTAACTGGGAGGTTTGCTGCTGATGACATGATGGCTAGTAAACTTGCTGTTGATGACTTGACGGATACTTGGTTTGCTTTTCTTGACATAGCTACTCTGCCTGCTGCTAATAACTTGAAGACTAATTTTCTTGCTACTAATGAATATATTGTTTATTAGTTTACTACAGATAACACTACAGCTATTTGACTTACTGCTGTTGATATGACGGCAAGTTGGCTACTTGACGATGCCTTGATGGCTAGTTGGCTTGTTGCTGATGACGTGACGACTAGATGGCTTGCTGATGATGTCTTGATAGATACTTGGTTTGCTTCTCTTGAAATAGCTACCCTGCTTGCTGCTAATCCCTTGACGGCTTCTAATGAATATATGGTTTATTAATTTGCTACTAATAACACGAGCAGTTTTTCACTTACTGCTGTTGATTGAACTGGTAGTTGACTTGCTAATGATGACTAGGCTAATTGTCTTACTGTTTGTGACTTGATGACTACTTGGTTTAGTGCTGATGACTCTGTAACTGGGAGATTTGCTGCTGATGACATGATGGCTAGTAAACTTGCTGTTGATGATTTGACAGACACTTGGTTTGCTTTTCTTGACATAGCTACTCTGCCTGCTGTTAATCACTTGACTTCTACTTCTCTTGCTACTAATGAATATATTGTTTATTAGTTTACTACAGATAACACTACAGCTATTTGAATTACTGCTGTTGATTTAATGGCTAGGTGGCTTGTTGATAATGCCTTGACAGCTAGTTGATTTTTTTGCTGATGACTTGACGGCTAGGTGGCTTGTTGATGATGTGTTGCCGGATACTTGCTTTGCTTCTCTTGACTTAGCTATTCTGCTTGCTGCTAATCACTTGACGGCTATTTATCTTGCTATTAATGAATAGATTGTTGACTTAACAGCTAGTTTGCTTCTTGTTGATGAACTGACTAGAAGTTGGCTTGCTAATGATGACTGGACGGATAGTAGACTTGCTGTTGATGACGTGACGGTTAGGTGGCTTGCTAGTGATGACGTGATGGTTATTTGAATTGCTGACGATGAATGAGCTTATTGTCTATTTTCTTGCGAATAATGGCTAATTGGCTTGTTGTTGAATTCTTGAAGGCTATTTGGCTTGCACCTAAAATCATGTTGGCTATTTGGTTTACAGCTGATGACTAGATGGCTAGTAGATTTAAAATTTATGAACTAAAGAGAAGTCGGCTTCCTGCTAATGACTTGATGTCTAGTTGGTTTTCTTTTTTTGACTAAGACGGCTTTTGTGCTTGCTACTGGTGTCTTGACGACTATTTGAATTATTACTAATGACCCGATGACTTTATTTCCTTCTTCTGATGACTTTACGATTATTTTGCTTGCTACTAATAACTTGACAACTATTTTACTTGCTACTAACTTTTCATGATAACTTGACGACTATTTTGCTTGATACTAATGACTTAATGGATGTTAGGATTCCTTCTTATGACTTGAATTTCTAATGATGACTAGAAGATGACGTGACGAATTTTCCATTAGCACTGATGACGACTAATTTGGTTGCTTCTGATTTCTTTTTATGATTGACGGCCATTTTGCTTGCTTGTGATCACATTATGACTATGTTCTTGCTACTGATAATGGCTGTTTGGCTTTCTATTGTTGACATGACAACTGTTTAACTTGCTACTGATGACTTGACGACTATTTTAAATTCTACTGACGACTGACAACTAGACGAAATAATTATTTGAAGGTTGTTGGGCTTTATACTGGTGGCTTTTACGACTATTTGACTTATTACTAACGACTTGACTTTTTTCCCCACGTTTTCTTTAACTTGCTTTCGCGTCTGTTTGTTTGTTTGTTTGTTTGTTTGTTTGTTTGGTTCTCCACTCAAATCTTGCGATTGAAATTTCGGGCACTTCCCAGTTAGCTAGCGCGCTGAAATTTTCAGGGAAGCTTTGTTTCCGATGACAATAGAATATTCAATTGTTGTTATTACTAAATTGATCCATGGAAACCTTTTATTGATCATTTTAGACCCTTATATATTTGTACAAAAAAAAAACGTGGGAAAAAGGGACATAACCCAGTAATTGTAATTTGATGAAAACAAGGTTCGGTACTCTCCCTCTTTTGCCTTACTGAGTAGTAGTCACGCGGTGTTTGTGTACAAACAACCGGAACGTAACCACTGGTGGCCAGTATGGGTGAGACGATATGGTCGAGTGGTTGGGCACACGATTGCTAACCCACTCGACACGGGTTCAAGGCACGTGTTTTTTACGAGTTGTCTCCGTTTAACCAAAAAAAAGTGAATGCGAAAAGATAAAATCAATAGCAAGATTTTAATGCAAACAAACAGACAAAGACTAAAAAGTAGAAAATAATTATCATTAAAAAGTTTTAAAAAACCCACGTTTTTTGATTGAACTAAAAAGTAGAAAATAAATGCTATACATCACAATAATGCAAGCGATCACTCTACTATAAGCGATTGACGACTATTTTAAATTCTGCTGATGACTTGACGACTATTGTGCTTGCTAATCAAAATTTGACAGCTGTTTGGGTTTATACTTATGACTTAAAGGCTTTAGGCTTGCTACTGGTGACTTAGTGGTTGTTTAGCATTCTCATCATGACTTGACGACTAACTGACTTTGAACTGATGACTACACGAGTTTTTGACTTACTACTGATGATGACTATTTCACTTGCTGCTTATGACTTATTGGCTTAATACTTTGCTACTGATGACTTGAGGACTTTTTTCTTTCTTCTGATGATGTGCCGACTATTTGACTTGCTACTGGTGACTTGTCGGCTGTTTGGCTAACGACTGGTGACTTGACTGTTGTTTTGCTTTCTATTCATGACTTGACGGCTGACTTTGAGCTCATGAATTGAAGAGTCTTTGACTTACTACTGATGACTTGACGACTTTTTCGCTTGCTGCTTATGACTTATTGGCTTTATACATTGCTACTGATGAAGACGACTATTTTAAATTCTGCTGATGACTTGACGACTATTTTGCTTGCTAATGAAAACTTGATGGCTGTTTGGCTTCATACTTATGACTTGACGACTTTAGGCTTGCTACTGGTGCCTTGGTGGTTGTTTGGCTATCTCGACTGGTTTGACGACTATATGACTTACTATTGATGACTTGACGACTATTTGGTTTTCTATTAGTGACTTAACGATATTTTGCTTTCTTTTGATGATTTGACGACTATTTTGCTTGCTACTGTTGACTTGCTAGCTGTTTGGCTTGTTACGGATGATTGAGGGTGTTTTGGATTGCTACTGATAACTTGACGACTAGATTGACCTGCTATTCATGACTTGACGACTATTTTGACTAACTATTTATTACTTGACGGCTGTTGGGCTTGGTACTGGTCACTTTTACGACTATTTGACTTTATTACTAATGACTTGATGACTTTTTTCTTTATTCTGGTGACTTGACGACTATTTTTGCTTGCTACTGGTTACTTGGCGTCTGGACTGTTTTGCTAAATACTGGTGACATGACGGCTGTTTGACTTTCTCCTAATAACTTGACGAATAACTGACTTTGAACTGATGACTTGAAAAGTTTTTGACTTACTACTGATGACTTGACGACTTTTTCGCTTTATACTTTGCTACTGCTGAATTGACGGCTGTTTTACTTGCAATTGTTGACAAGACGACTAATTTAAATTTTAATGATAACTTCACTAGATTGACGTGCTATTTGTGACTTAACGAATATATGACTTTCTGTTGATGACTTGATAACTTTTTGCTTGCTACTAATGACTTGACATTTTGTGACTTAACGACTATATGACTTTCTGTTGATGACTTGACAACTTTTTGCTAGCTACTAATGACTTGACGACTATTTTGCTTGCTAACCATGACTTGACTAACCACGACCATGACTTGACCTGCTACTGATGACTTGACGAAAATGTCCATAGCTACTGATGACTTGACGGCTATTTGACTTGCTACTGATTCCTGGACTTCGATTTAGCCTGTTACTGATGGATTGACGGTTTGTTGAGTTGCTGCTGATTAATAGACAGCCATTTTGGCTTTGAGTTGATGACTTTAGGCTATTCGGCTGGCAGACTTTGAGCTTAATGCTATTTGGCTTGCTGTTTAATGTCTTGAGGGTTATTGGGCTGGCTTTTGTTTGACTTATAAGCTAGTTAGTGGAGTGTTGATGGCATGATAGCTATTTGAGCGGATTTTGTTTAGATGCTACGAGTAAGCGGGCTGCGAGTAATGTGGTTGCTAATTAGATTGCAGCTGGAATTGCGAAGTCAATTTCGCGGGCGACTTATGACTTGACTGTTTGGTTTTGGTTTTCTGTTGAATTGAAGGCTTCATTGCGTGTTATAATTGACGAAGGCAGCGGGCTTCTGATGACTTGGATGTAGTTTACGGGCTTCTGATGACTTGGATGTAGTTTAAGGGCTTCTGATGACTTGGATGTAGTTTAAGGGCTTCTGATGACTTGGGTGTAGTTTATGGCTTCTGATGACTTGGGTGTAGTTTACTGGCTTCTGATGACTTGGATGTAGTTTAAGGGCTTCTGATGACTTGGATGTAGTTTACTGGCTTCTGATGACTTGGATGTGCTCAGCTGCTTTGCTTTCTCGATAACGTGCTGTTGTCGGTGAATTGGTAAAGTTGGTTTGGTTGTCTGTCAGTTGTCGGTTAATGGTGTTGTGGTTTGTAGTTCTAATGTAGATTTTTTTCGGTTTATTAGTGGATTAGTTGTCGTTCGTTGGTCGGTTGTCAATTAGTGGTGTTAGTTGTAGTTCGTAGTTTTGTGGTCGTTGGTTGGTTGGTCATCGGTTAGTTGATTAGTTGTCATTGGTTTGTCGGCTGTCGTTAGATGCCTCTGGTGAGGAAGCTTATTTTACCGATTTTTTAAAGCTCTCCCCCCTCTCCACACACACACACACACACCATTCGCCACATCAGTGAACAGTTGTGTGGGTGGACAATGGTTGAATTATACATTTCATATTTGATTTTAATATTGCGTTATTTATTGTCGGTGGGGGGGGGGGGGGGGGGTTCAGCATGACTTACAACAATCTCATTCACATATACAGATATTATTCTCTCTTAAGGGGAAGTAACCACGCTTGGATGATGCTGTCGACAGTATTAATAGAGTTGTCGCGCTTCACAAAGAAAACAAATATACGCTACATGGTAACATGTTGCCCCTGTTTATTTTATGACCGTAGGCTCATAGCAGAAATGTGGGAAGGTGGGGAGGGGGGGGGGGGGTTGGGGAGATGGTTTTTGGGGTTGAACGATAATGAGTAGTGGGTGATAGGTTAAGAAAGTGTGATGCGGAACTGAATTTAAAAAAAAATAATTATTAAGCGTATTTGATGGAAGTTGTAATAAAAGCAGATACATCTTACTCAATGTTGATACGGATCAATTAATATTTGATAGAAAGAAAATTTCATTTAAAAATTACCAATTAGAATAGAGGTGTAAAGCTATCATGTGACGTCAGTGGGAGGGGGGGAAGAAACAGGCGACATATTGTGACATGGGGTGTCATGTATAGTGACGATGTATAACTGGGTCGGCATATTGGGACGTTGTATAACTGGGTCGGCATATTAGGACGTTGTATAACTGGGTCGGCATATTGAGACTTTGTATAACTGGGGGTGGCATATTGATACGATGTCTACCACAGGTGGCATAATGATACGATGTATACCGCGGGTGGCATATGGTTACGATGCATAACTGGAGTTGGCATATTGTGACGATGTATAACTGGGGTGGCATATTGTGACGATGTATAACTGGGGGTGGCATATTGTGACGATAAATAACTGGGTCGGCAAATTGTAACTGGGGATGGTATATTGTGACGATGCATAACTGGGGGTTAGGGTAATTATTAACAAAAATAAGGCAACTGATAACGAGGTACAAAAACTAGGCCGCCAATATATCGTTTATGATACAAAAGAAATCATCTATCAAGGCTCTCCGCAGATTCTCATGTGGTCCTGCATTGACCCTAAAACACATCTGGTCAAAATAGTTTAGCATTTACCTTTGGAAACACAAAACTTGGGAATCTGTGAATCGTTTGTATAATGGTTTGTGTACATTCCTGTTGTAGCTGATGTACCTACAGTGTTCTTCCAGACTTTCATCTCCGGGGGGGGGGGGGGGCACTTGAAATTTTCGGGGGGGGGGGGGCGGTAGACTTTCTTCGGGAGGGCGGACACTGTTAAATGTATATATTTTCTATATAAATTATATAAATTTCATTTCGTTCGGGGAGGGGGGGGCTTTGCCCCCTCCCCCCGAAGAGATGCCTGGAAAAAACTCTGTGTACCTGTGGGAGAAAACCTACTATATATATATATATATATATATATATATATATATATATATATATATATATATATATATATATATATATATCAGAGGCGTAGCCGGGGGTGCGGACCGCACCGGGTGACACCATTTAGGGGGTGACACCAAGGCAAAAAATAGCAAAATATATAGAGAAAAATGATAATTCCACTTAATTAAGTGATTAATTCGAGTGTTAAATAGTGTTTTAAGAGGTAAAAATCGAAAGTTTGAGGAATGAGGGGGGGGGGGGAGCGGGGTGCAAATCGAAAGTTTGAGGGGTGGGTGCAAATTGAAAGTTAGAGGGGGGGGGGGGGTGAAAATTGAAAATTAAAAGTTTGTCCTTGGGAAGGGTCACTACGCCTCTGGGGGGGGGGGGGGGGGTGACACCATTAAGTGCCGCATCGGGTAACACCCGACCTCGCTACGCCACTGATATATATATATATATATATATATATATATATATATATATATATATATATATATATATATATATATATATATATATATAATATGTATAAATTAAGTGGCGGGGATTGATCCAGTGGTTATACGGGTTAACTTGGCATTATGGAAGAGCATTACTGATTAGTTAGTTTTGGAAATTTTATGTGATACTTTGCTTATTTTGTCTGACTGTAATTCGGAAATTTTTAAAATTTCTTAAAATTTATACTATTTTTAAATTTAAATTTTGTTTATATATTTATTAGAAAAAACTCAATTTATATATATTATAAACAAATATTTTTAAATGCACAATTGTTGCAAATATGCTATTTTCATATATAACAAAATTCAATTGATGGGAAATAACTCCAAAGATAAGTTACTGAGGTTGTTTTCCTTGTTTGTTTATCTTTTAGAAAATAACGAGCTGACCCGCGACGTAGCCTATGCCGCCACCTAGTTGTTTATTTTCTTCTCATCAGCAAATCATAATTTGTGAATTCGACAGTGCCAATGCTGCCACTGAAAATATTTGCTTTAAAACACTATCAGTAGGTCGTTAAGGACGATAACCCCCCTCCTTTCCCCCAACCCCTACCCTACACCCCCCCCCCCGTGAAAGCAGCCTCCTCTTAGTTACCTCCCCTAAATTTAAAATAGTTTCAAACAAAATTATCTGCCCCTAATAGCCGTCACTAAACCCGGCTCTACGATTGTAAACATTTAGCGTGAACCACAGCTCCCCAGTACATGTGGGATTGGGGGTGCTAGGGATATGCCTAGAGAGGAAGAGAGGGGGCTGCTAGGCGCACTTACAGCTTGGTGTTTTCTATGTTCTCCATGAAGAGAATTATATATATATATATATATATATATATATATATATATATATATATATATATATATATATATATATATATATATATATATATATATACACACACACATACATATATATATATATATATATATATATATATATATATATATATATATATATATATATATATATATATATATATATATAGACGTATCCTTAAAAACACCCACAACGATAACGTTTTATGGAAACAACATTTAATGATGATATTAAGAAGAAGATTTTTATGATTATTAATATTTTTAAACCATGCCCGATGATAGAAAAATTCAGCCTTGGTTAAAATGGTTGTGTGGCATAGCATAATGAATGCTTAGTCGACATGTTAAGAGTTAAAGGTTACAAGTTAGTGTCTTGCACCGGGTTATATTTGAATCTAACGATAAACCGGGTGATACTAACTGTTTAATAGTAATAGGTCTACTACTTCAACAATTAATTGGCAAACAGCGAAATACTAACACATTAATCATTTTAACAATGTGTTATTAAACGTAGTAGGTAAGTGGTATTAGAGTTTCTTTCAGGCACATCTCGGGGGGGGGGGTGTGGGGTCACTCACGAATCACGTTATCCCCCCCACGTTATCCCCATTCCCTCCGACTTGAACGAAATAAATATTATATACGAAATACATACTTTAACCAGTATCCACCCCCCCCCCTGGATAAGTAAGTCTGCCCCCGCTTTGCAGCTAGATTTATTTATGTTTGGTGGCTACATCTTATCTTCTTATTCATTTGTGTCACCCATAAGGTCAAACGTAACATTTAATTTTGGGCCTCCCCCACCCCATCTTTTTGGGTTTATGCATGTGTGTGTGTACTGCAATAATTGAATACGAAGGAAATTTAGTAATGTCACTGTTACAACTTTTATTTTTACTTCTTTAGTTGCATTTTACGAAACTGAGCTGCCTAAATTTAAAAAAAACTCACAATAGGCTTGGAAAGCTGGTTCCAAATTTTTGTTGCCGGAAAGCATATTTTCCAACCAAAATTGAATATTTTATAACAATTATTGTGTACATTATGCTTTCTGGTTTCATTAAGGCAAGAAATAGTCAAACAAATAATTAATAGTAATATAATAGTAATTTTGACATTTGAATAAATAAAATGATACTAATTGGCTTTTCAAGGGCTTATATTCAATACAAAAATATGAACATGAGTGTAATCGATGGTTCCCGAACGTCTTTAATTTTTAAAATGTAAGTTTAATTTTATCGCTTGCCATATTTTGAAATTTTTTTTTTTTTAAATTTAGGATAATTACATAGACTTTTTAAGCCTATTAAAGATCTCTCATTAATTTCTTCTTTACTTTTCTTTTTCAAACTACTTCAAATGCGTCATTTAATTTGTGATTGAAATTGTGTTAAAGAATACGATCATAAATAATAATCACGATACTCTGATTGCGTTTCATTCAAAACTTGACATTTTATTTGAAGTTTTAAAAATTTGTTTTTTTTTAGGTTTGAGTGACAAGTTAGCGATGCACGTAAGTGTCAACCAAATGCAGCTTACCACGGTGTTGCTATAGCGACTTTATTAGTGCAAGTATTGTACGTCCCCACTTCAATATTTCATGATTCGACATCGATCTGTCAATGGGGGATCACAAGCAGGCAATTATGATTGGCAAAACTCGCATTGTCAACCGTTTCTCTACAGAGGCGTCACTATATCAGTGCGGAAACGGAGGGTGTCACACCTTGCGGTAACTGAGGGTGTCAGCCGGTGCGCAAACTCAGGGTGTCACACATTGCGGTAGACTGAGGGTGTCAATCGTGGTAGTAACTGAGGGTGTCACCCGGTGCGGTAACTGAGGGTGTCACACAGTGCGGCAAATGAGGGTGGCACACAGTGCGGCAAATGAGGGTGTCACACAGTGCGGCAAATGACAATGTAACACATTGCGGTAGACTGAGGGTGTCACCCGCTGTGGTAACTGAGGGTGTCACCCGCTGTGGTAACTGAGGGTGTCACCCGCTGTGGTAACTGAGGGTGTCACCCGCTGTGGTAACTGAGGGTGTCACACAATGCGGTAACTGAGGGTGTCAGCCGGTGCGCAAACTCAGGGTGTCACACATTGCGGTAGACTGAGGGTGTCAATCGTGGTAGTAACTGAGGGTGTCACCCGGTGCGGTAACTGAGGGTGTCACCCGGTGCGGTAGCGTCGTCTCTAACAATTTTAAATTTTAAACTCGGAGTCACCCTCCTCCTATACTATTTTAATATCTTGCCTGGTTAAAACAATATATTTTGACAGTACTTGCTACAATTGTTCACCGTGGTGTCAGCGCCTAAATGGTGTCCTCCGGTGCCGACCGCACCCACGCCCCGACATATGACGCTACTCGGTCTCGTGCCATCGCCACGTTGCATAGTATCACATTCCTTGAATTATGCATATAATCTAAGTTCACTCGCTCACACCCTGCCATTTTTTAGTTTTAGTTTCCCCCAACCCGCCTCACATTTTCCATACCTAATGAAATATTGAACAATAGTCAGTGCTATTACTATTTTAGTGTTCTTTATCAATGTGGCACACGCTTGTCCTGGCTTCTCTGCATTATTGTTTCACCTCGTACGGAAGCAGATTGTTTTTGGCTTACATTCGAAAAGACACCGGGGACTGATACTTTGATCTGCTTGGGGATAATTCACAGTGAGTTAAAAATCCAGATTTTACTTAAATGAACTTGTGTTTGCAAAACTAATAATTTATTAAGATTATACATTCGCTAACGAAAATAAATTTATATTGATAAGCCAAAAGAAATTATGTTTCCCTAACTAAATTATTATCTACGCTAACAAAAGATTATATGCTAACACTTTAATTACTTTAAAAAAAGGTTTTTCATGTATTTGAATGATTTTTTGCTAGTTCATTATGTCAAGTTAATTAGGCAATAACATTTATTATAGCAAAAAAAAAAGAAAAAAAAAAAGAAAAAAAAAAAAAAAGAAAAAAAGAAAAAAAAGAAAAAAAAAAAAAAAAAGTATTTATTATAGCGATTTAATTTTTTTTAAAGTCTTAACAATAATAATTTTTTTTTTCATTTTTTTTACTCTTCTACAAGGATCAATTAAAATGGTTGCTGACTATGAATATAATTCAACACAAAACTACACAGAGTAAATATTAAAATGTGAACTGTTAACGATGCCATTTCATTTCTCACTGTACTTCTATATTTTATTTTATTTTATATTGTTTTCATTTTCATTGCATGAATGTTTACTTGCGCATTTTTTGTGTGTATGTCATTGCTGTGATATTGAATGAATGAATGTGCTAATTCCTATATTTTTTTTTCGTTTGTTTACTTGGATAACTATTGAATCTACGTCTCAGAGGCTGAAGGGGGGGGGGGGCTGAGCGCCGACCCTGGGGGAGGGTGTGCCAAATAGATTTTTAAAAAAGTTAAAAGCTCATTTTAAGCTGCAATTTTGAATTATAAACATAATTAAGAAATTAAACGGCCAGAAGCCTTTACATACTGATTTAACTACTTTCTACCTTGATTGTGTAACTGCAAAGTAAAAGTAAATACACTTAATTTAAGAAAAAGTGACTGGAAGTAAAATCGTCAGGATTTTAAATATTAAAGCCTATTGGGTAACAGTAAAGTAAAAAAAAAAGGTATTGGTTGGCGGTGGGGGGGGGGGGGGCGCGATTTTTTTGCCAAGGTAAATGGGAAGGGTTTTACCCGAAATTTGTGAGTAGAAAAATCGTTTACACGTAAAATAGAAACTAATTATATAAACGCATAATGTACCGTTTCATTCGCCAGTTTTGTTAAGAAATGACGCAGCAATTTCTTTGTGGTTAAAAGATACAATTCTATCAAAATGATGTTTTCCTTCATTGCATTAGATCTTGTCTTAATCTTCTGTATTCAAGAGAAATAAATATTACGGATTCTTGTGTCGATATCTGATTAGTAAAATACCATAAGACGATACTCTTTGGCCGAAATTTTAAGAGTTAAAAAAAATATATCACGGCTTTCTATATTTAAAATTGCATACTAAACCTGTTTACAAGAAAACTGTACTGAATCGAACAGGCTTTGATTGCTTGATTTATTATAAGCCCTAACACTGCAATTTTCATATAACCGCGGTTCTGTTGGTACAACTCGACGACTTTAACTACTTTTTCAAGCTAACTGATTCTTAAAGTGGACCTAATAAGCTTTTACATTCTAAGCAAGTGGTTCTTAACATTTTGGTGGTCACGATCCCACCAGGTTTTTATGCGCATTCACCAAAACCTTAGTAATAGTTTTTTTTTCGTCCACACTGACAAAATCCTATTGTTAATCATATGAGTCGGGTGCGTGTCTTTACTGAACCTCTAGTGTTTGACCCAACACAGGTTAAGAACCACTACTCCAAACTGTTCTGATTTTCTTCTTTTTTATTCATTTCGTCATCCTAACTTGATTTTTATGAAAATCGAACCCTAATAATCCAGCCTCCCTCATCTCTATTTCAAACGATTTCTTTCATGACGTTTTGGGACCTCCCACTCGTCCTCTTTTCCCGTGGACTTCACACCAGCACCTGCCTAGTGATGTTATTTACTGTCTTTCTGATATTGTAACCTATCCGCCACGTTTTCGTTGCTCTTATTTCAATCTCCGCCTAGCTCCGAGTCAAGCAGTAGAAGTGACCTAACATTTAACTATAGATACAGATAGAATTGTTTATTTTACAATGCATTTGAATTCCATGTTGGTTTAGCAAGTTAAAGCATTTAATCCTTGCTGATTCTAACGTCTTGGGCGGTGCTACTATCAATAAACCGGTAATAATTACTTCTTCAATTAGTACAATTTGTTCCACATCTGCAAAATCTAAGACTTCGAGCTACTGTGTCTGTTCGTTTTCAGTTTATTTTCTTTCCTCTAGTTTGTTTTATTATACAAATAATCAACTAAATACCTATGTCGTATTCCAATGTGTATAATATATGTTTCTGATAACTTACTGTTGTGAAACTATCCTAATATATAAAAACCCATGTGTGCACTTCTCTCTCTTTCTCTGTCCGCATGTCCCAAGACTTAGAGATCAGTATCTTCAGCGATTTATGGAGGATTTAAGATACGGACTTTTGTTCAAAATGATATGTTGGATGTTTTAAATGTATGAACTAAATTTTATTTAAAGAAGGAAAAAAAAGACAAATTCGAATGTAGAAACAATTTTTAAATCATGCAGCCGAAAAAGTGTTTATTGTGACAAGAACGCAATAAACAATGACGTCAAATACCATACGGAAAAAAACTCAACACTAATGGCGTCATCTTTCAATTTTAAAATATGAAGAAATGAACGATTTCATTCAAATTTGATTTATATCTAGATTTTATAAATCTACGTAGCAAGACGTACGCCACGAAATGTATACAGTTTTGTCGGCCAAACTAATACAAATTACTTTAAAAACAACATAATGACCATTGAACAGCCGGGTTTTTTAAGGAATCGTGTTAAGTCTCTTGGCTAATAATGTAAATATGTTGGTATTAATTTTTCTTAGGCGTATTGGTAGTCTAAGTTATTTTAAATGTGTTGGATTTTTAGCCATTTAGTTATTCCTTTGTTTTGTCACTAATATCGTTCAACGTGTAGTAAAGCACATAGCGCTTTGACCAATTATTATTTTATAATTCATTTTTCCAGATAAGTATAAGATTAAAATATATAGGCCTATAATGTGTATCGGGTACCCATGGCAAGTGTAACATATATTTACAGAGTTTGTTCTAATGACAGAACATTAAAAAATTGGCATAAACATATTAGCGCCTGCTCTTAATTACCCTCGTAACTCAGATCATACATTTTATTTTTTCTGACATGATCTTTTTTTTAAAGGATGACGCATCTAAAGGGCAAAATAATTGGCTTCGAGTAAAGATTAAGGGAACGAAAATCATACACACTGTAATTATTAAGAAATGTCCAGACTGTCTCTCACACACACATACACATATGCATATATATATATATATATATATATATATATATATATATATATATATATATATATATATATATATAAATTTTTATGCACATTTTGTTTCATAAATTATGCCTTTCAATTCTCTTTAATCAGTATCTACAATCAACATTGGCTGCAAAATGAACTGACCTTCTACACCACCGCCGTCTTAACTGCTGTTGGATTACTATCTAACGTGTTGATTTTCATCACTTTATGGACGTCAGGACTAAAAAAGAACTCATGGAATTTATTTGTATCAGCCCTTGCTATATGTGATGGGATGGCCATATTCTTCGCTCTGTTGTCTGAAATGTTACCGTTTTATAATATTTGGTTGGAGTTTTTCATCCTCATCGCTCAAGATTTTTTTTCTTCACACTCTATCTCCATACTTTTATTAATTTGTTTTGATCGTCTTCTTTCAGTGTTTTATTCCCACAAAAAATCATTCATCTTGTCCAATCGGCGCAGCCGTATCATTCTGTTTCTTGTCAGTGGCGTTATATTTGTATTTTCTGTTTTAATACACGTATGTTGGCATTTTTCTTTAGTTTCTGGTAAAGTACTTTACTTGATTCACTTTCTTATCTCCAGGTTAGTTCCATTTATTTTTTCTCTCCTTTTTACCATTACTTTTGTTAGTAAACTTTGTATACTAAGAAAAAAAAAAGAATGGCTTTACAATGACTGTGTATTTAGAAGAGGAAAACAATTGGAAAGGAAGTTAACTTACACATTGATATGTGTTCTCATCATGTATACGATACTCTACTTGCCCCATGTTCTCCTTGTTTTTGTTGATTTATTACAATTGATGGAGTACTCAGATATGAACATACTTTTAAGCATAGTACGTATTTGTATTGCCATCAAACATTCTTCAAATTTCTTCATGTATTTAATACTGATCATAGAATTCCGAGTGAGATTTTTCAAACTAATGCTATGTAAAAAGCAATAAGCATTAACTACACATTGATGCTTAAGGCTAGACACTTAACTGTAACTATTGACATGAGCCCACCAACAGATTGTAATAAATCCGATACAATTATACATATTAGTTAAATGACTGGATAATGCATCATATAATGGATAAGAAGACCGATAACAAAAACTTTAAATAATTTGCAACAAGCCGTCCGGTTTGAACTGTGGTCCATCATGCCTGAACTGTGGTCCATCATGCCTGAACTGTGGTCCATCATGCCTGAACTGTGGTCCATCATGCCTGAACTGTGGTCCATCATGCCTGAACTGTGGACCATCATGCCTGAAATGTGGACCATCATGCTTGAGCTGTCGTCCACCAGGTTTTGATAAATTGCCCTATGACAATTTTGAAAGTATTTTAAACCTAGTCGTCACCCGAGAAAAAATAACAATGTTATTTTCTGAAAAATTATTTCTATACTATTAAATTTTTAAGTGTAACGCATGTAAACGTAGATAATTGTAGTAAATGGTATTTGTTATTAGTGTATTCTCGTCATATATTAATCGTATTGTTTTACACCTATAAATCCTCTAACACGTGATGAACGTAAACCTTTAGATGTTCTTGAATTTCTTTGGTGTTAATAAACTACTTATTCTGTCAGATACTTATTGTTACTACTTTTTTCGTCGTGTTGTTGTCTGAAGAAACTCGACAAACCGGTTTTATCCGTAGACACTAGTGTCTGCGTCCTGTTCCACGTCACCAGTTCCTGTAGCACTTCACTGCTGCGAGAAACCAAAGTGCTACACTAAATGCTACACTAAGTGCTACACTTATCGCAACACCAAGTGTTACATTTAATTTTAATTTGTTGAATTATTTCGGCTCAGAATAATTTTGCACAGCTTTCGACTGCTAACCCGTTAGTCTTGTGTTTGGATCCGTTGGAAGTCTTTTAAACCACCCAGCTGTTATGGGTACCTAACTTACGTAAGGCAAATCAAAATTGGCTGAACATAGTGCTGGCTGCACCATCCGCTCGTATGCCGAGTTAACTAAAAAAAGGTGAACTCTACTTAACCTGACCTAAGGACGGTTAAAAGAAAGCAAGCTCAACTACAGAACTATTTACACATCATTCACACAGCGTTAAATCAAATACTTAATACCTAGGGCGTTGATTTTTTGTTCAAATTTAATTTATTAAAATTTATTAAAATTTATTCAAAAAACGGTTACAATTGTAGGCACGAAGGCCTTTTTCACATTGGCCGTTTAAACAAATAAAACAATTCAATAACATATAGCAGTAACATAGCACTAAAAATGTGGAATAAAGAATTAATGTTACATAGTTATAAAACAAAATGAGATAAAAAAGAGAATATAATAAATGAATGAGAAATGTTACAATGAGTCCGTTAGAGAGGTCATTAAATAATTGTAGTTTTAGTTTAGATTTGAATATATTTTCAGGTCTAGATAGCTTTATTTTATTAGGAAGATTGTTCCACAAATTAGAACCAGAGTAGGCGAAGCTATGTTTTTGGAAAAAAGTTGTATATGGGAATGGTAAATTAAGACGATGATTTAAAATTATGTTAAAAGAAAATAGGTCTGATAAGTAAGAGGGGGCTGTTTCGTGGAATATTTTATATAAGAACATTGATTTAGTATATATTATCTTTTTATTTAATGGAAGTATTTTAGTTGTAAGAAAAGAATCCAGACTACTAGACAAGCCAGTAACCAATTTTATAGCCCGTTTTTATAAAGATAGAAGCAGTGTTTCTTCCAGACTTTTTTCTCCGGGGGGGCACTTGAAATTTTCGGGGGGGGGGGGGCGGTAGACTTTCTTCGGGGGGGGGGGGGCGGACACTGTTAAAAGTATATATTTTCTATATAAATTATATGAATTTCATTTCGTTCGGGGGGGGGGGCGGTAAAAAATTTTCGGGGGGGGGGGGGGGCGGAGCCCCCCCGAAGAGATGCCTGGAAGAAACTCTGGATAGAAGAGGACGCTGCTTAGTTACAAAGCTGCCGCTCCACACTACAGAAGCATAATCCGACCTAGATTGAATAAAAGCGTCATAAAAAACTAGCCTGCTCCTATAGTCGAGAAAGTTCTTTATCCTTGCTAATTGAAAAGTTGTCTTTAATAAGGACATTCTTAGAAAATGAATATGATCGGACCAAGTGAGGTTGTGATCTATAACCAATCCTAGGCATTTGTAACTATCAACCTGTTCAATGTTTGTATTGTCTATAGTAATGCGTAGTTCGGTGGATGGAAGACGAAGGCGTTTCTGATGAGTTGTAATAAACATTGACTTGGTTTTATCGGGGTGAAGTTTCATTAACTAGTATCTCATAAATTTTAAAGTGTGTTGACTTCTAAATGTTTATCTGGCCCATATACAGATATAAAATGGTGCGGTGTGTTTGAGCACACAAATACTAACCTAAAGGTTTCGAGTTTGGTTCCATAACTAAATTTAGTAAAAGTATATATGTTTGTGCACTGAATACACTGACAATTTGTGCCGATGTCAAAGAAACAGATGAACTACTACATCTGCACAATAGATCATACTTCAAGATCTAGATCCTACAACTGAACGCTTAAACTCAATCATACAGGCTCTAAGAGGCAGTTAAAGATCCTTTTTTTCTAGGATTAAAATTTTCTGAAACTAGTAGGCAGACTTGTACTATTCTTTCCGCGCTATTATACGTGCATTATCATGTTCATTTGTTGTGCAATAGTTTTTAGTTATGTAACTCTGTTGTAAATAAAAAAAATTAAAGTATTGAAAAAAGTAGCATAAAAACATTTTAATAACAAGCTTTTATGTATTATTACACTAAAAATGAATCAATAATGATTTTCTTTAAATATATAAGAATACACTACCATTTTAATTACTACATAAAAGCAAGGATCCCTTCCTTAATAATAGTAAAGGTATCCAACACATATTTTGTGATTTATTACATACAAGCATCTTATTAAAATGTTTTTATGTAATTTTTTAATTAAATGAAATCTGAAAATCTTTAATAAAATGTCAAATAAACCGGGAGTGATCTCCCCTAAACTTTCTCGAATATTCTTATGTAACACTACGAGGGATGGCAACTCGGTATATAGACAATATTTTTAATCCATTTTTAATTACTTAAACTTTTTTAAATAGAATAGAATCTCACAGAAAAAATAATTGCACACCAAGTGAACGCCAAACAAAATGTGCATAATAGTGCGTGATATTATTAGTACTTTATAAATGTACATGCGTTTTTTTAGAAATCGAAAGTAGCGTAAATTACTACTTCCGGTCAACGTAAATTACTCAAAATTTGATAGAAAGCAGAGAATTATATCTTTTACTTATATTTGAAGTTTAATTTATCTATCTGAAATAGTAATCAAGTTATAGGCTTTTGAAAAACTCAAAGTAGAAAAAATTCTACTTCGGTTATCGAAAATCGCTGAAAAGCTGATACGGATCTACAAATTTGATAAAATACTTATATATGAAATTTCATCAACCTAGCTGTAACAGTACTCAAGTTATCGTGTTTAGAGACACACATACATAACCCCCCCCCCCCACACACACACACTGACATTCCAACAAAATTGCAAAATTATGTTTTTCCGACCCAGAGAGGTGTAAAACGTCGAGATTTCCCAAAATCTCGATTTTTTTACTTTCTCGTATATACGTAGTATAGAGAAAGTATTGTAATCGTGCAAAAAAAAAAATCGAGATTTTTACAAATCTCGACGTTTTACACCTCACTGATACGGAAAAACATAATTTTGCAATCTTGTCCTTATGTCTGTGTGTGTGTGTGTCTGTGTGTGTGTCTGTCCGTGTGTAAACACGATAACTTGAGTACCGTTACAGCTAGGTTGATGAAATTTCATATATAAGTATTTTATCAAAATCGTAGATCCGTATCAACTTTTGAGCGATTTCCGATAACCGGAAGTGGTACTTTTCCTACTTTGAATTTTTCAAAAGCCTATAACTTGAGTACTATTTCAGATAGATAAATGAAATTTCACATGTAAGTAAAAGATCTAATTCTCTACCTTCTGTTAAATTTTGAGTAATTTCCGTTGACTGGAAGTAGTAATTTACGCTACTTCCGATTTCTCAAAAAACTAATGTAAATTTTTAAAGTACTAATAATATTGCGCACTATTATACGCGTTTTTATTCGGCGTTTGCTTGGTGCGCAATGTTTTTTTTATGAGATTCTATTCTATTTTTAAAAGTTTAAGTATTTAAAATGGATTAAAAATCATAACTATATCCCCAGTTACCATCCCCTGTTGTTTTATATAAGAATATTCGAGAAAGTTTAGGGGAGATCACTACCGGTTTATTTTGTTGCACGATTACAATACTTTCTCTATACTCTGTAGATCTATATACGAGACAGTAAAAATTTAAAATTTACCAAGAATTTATTGCGACTTTTGAACTCTATTTATATAGAATTAAAATGTAAAAGAAAAGTAAAAATAATTTGTGTAACTTTGGTATTTTAAATTCATTCAGATTTGTACATATTATCTTACTTCTTCTGGTCTCAATAAAAAAAAATCATTACAAGATCTGCCCAATACTTTAATTCCAAATAGAATGAAATAAAACATACATATGTTCAAATTCTTTTGATGCAGCATTCAGATAATTAACTTTCCAACAGTCACTTCAGAAGGAAGGTTTAAAAATGTGAAGGTCTAGCCCTTTTCAAGAAAAACAAATTTTAACAAATATATTTACATGTTACAGATCCATCCATCCATCCATCCATCCATCCATCCATCCATCCATCCATCCATCCATCCATCCATCCATCCATCCATCCATCCATCCATCCATCCATCCATCCATCCATCCATCCATCCATCCATCCATCCATCCATCCATCCATCCATCCATCCATCCATCCATCCATCCATCCATCCATCCATCCATCCATCCATCCATCCATCCATCCATCCATCCATCCATCCATCCATCCATCCATCCATCCATCCATCCATCCATCCATCCATCCATCCATCCATCCATCCATCCATCCATCCATCCATCCATCCATCCATCCATCCATCCATCCATCCATCCATCCATCCATCCATCCATCCATCCATCCATCCATCCATCCATCCATCCATCCATCCATCCATCCATCCATCCATCCATCCATCCATCCATCCATCCATCCATCCATCCATCCATCCATCCATCCATCCATCCACCCACCCACCCACCCACCCACCCACCCACCCACCCACCCACCCACCCACCCACCCACCCACCCACCCACCCATCCATCCATCCATCCATCCATCCATCCATCCATCCATCCATCCATCCATCCATCCATCCATCCATCCATCCATCCATCCATTCCATCCGCCCGTCCTTCCATTTGTCCGTCCATCCGTTCATCCGTCCAACCGTTCATCCGTCCGTCCGAATGTCCGTCCGTCTGAACGTCCGTTCGTCCGTTGGTCCATCTATCCTTCCATTTGTCCGTCCATCCATCCGTCAATTCATCCGTCCGTACATCTGTTTATTTATCCGTCTATCTTATCGTCTATCCCATCCTCGTGCGACGAGCTATCCATCAGTCCATTTATCCGATCTTTATGTGAACATTAAATTACTTACGGTGCACTGAGATCGAGTCCTATTAGATAATACGAAATAAAATAATTATTTATGAAATACATATATTTTGCTTCTTTAGACAGTAATTTGCATTTTTTAAAAATTCAATCAACATACACATACATATGAATGTGTATCTGTCAGTATAAATGTAATCGTGTAATTATGCGTATGCACATGTGCCTGTGCTTGTTCATACGTGTACGTGTACATGTACGCCTTTAAGGCGTACTAGTATATTGTCAACGATTAGGCAACCAACCGCGACCGTACAGTAGGCGCTGACCACAGCTCTATCAAGTTATTTTCTTTTATTTTTGATTTTAGTAAATATTTATAATTTAATGACTAATCTAGAGTCTGACTAGTTTAAAAATAAAAGTATTCATGCAATGTCATTTGAATACTAAGATATCTGGAAATTTTTTAACGAAATTGGTGCATTAGAAAAAGGTCAAAATTGAGTTACAAGATTTGTAACAAACCTAATTAAACAAACAAACGAACGCTACGAGTTAAGTAAAAGCATGTAAAAAGTATAGATATGTCTGTTTTAAGGATTTTTCACACTAAAAAAAAATAAGTAGTTTTTTACCCATCGCAAAAACCCCTACAACAATCTTTGTAAAAACCACAAAATTGATTTCTTTCTGCACATCTAAATAAAATTAAAGAATCTGATCAGTTTGCATGTGAATTACAATAAACTTTGTTGTTTTTTAAGTTAAACTAATAACATTATCTACGCCTATCAAATTTCAGGTTACTTTATAACAAAATTACATTAATCACTTATGCTACAAACAGTAAATTTGATTTTAACATTAAATAATAATTAACGATTTAACTCATACAATGATTTCAGCATTTATATTACGACTATGTACCTTTTTTTGCGACCTTTAGTCTCAGATGAAACGTCTACAATAAAAAAATATTACAAGCAGAATGGTATGTTTAAACAATTAAAAAAGACACTTAAACACACATTTACACTTGCGCCTACACCTACATGTAATAGCACACGCACAATAAAGGTTTGAAATGTTGTGTATTTAAAAAAAAAAGAATGGTAATTGTTTCTGCCCCATTACGCTTTTATCCAACAACCATAAATGCATCAAAAGTGGTGACCTGTATAGGATTTTGTATATATTTACGTACAGGTATAGCTATTGTTTTAGATATAGGTATATGTTTAGATGGCTATGGCTATGGCTATGGCTATGGCTATGGCTATGGCTATGGCTATGGCTATGGCTATGGCTATGGCTATGGCTATGGCTATGGCTATGGCTATGGCTATGGCTATGGCTATGGCTATGGCTATGGCTATGGCTATGGCTATGGCTATGGCTATGGCTATGGCTATGGCTATGGCTTTGGCTATGGCTATGGCTATGGCTATGGCTATGGCTATGGCTATGGCTATGGCTATGGCTATGGCTATGGCTATGGCTATGGATATGGCTATGGCTATGGCTATGGCTATGGCTATGGCTATGGCTATGGCTATGGCTATAAGAATAGGCTTTGATATGGGTATAGCTTTAGATAGGGGTATAGGTTTTAATTTTTAATAACATCTACAATCGCAAGCGGTGGTAAGTCGTGGTCAGTTTTTAGCCCCTGGTAGCCGATAGGCTATTTTCCCCCTTTTTGGTCGCCCGTCGCGATAGTCAGATTTGAAGTTAAAGGATTATGTCTAGCTTTTCTTAGGTTTTCAAAAGAAGTATGATTCAAATCTTACCTAAAAACAACTCTTATACTAATACTAACCAATTCTAATTACTATTTCTAATAGAACTAACATCAAAACCATTATAATAATATGCTTTTAAATACACTGAAAATACGAAAATGACCAAAGAAAACAAACTTGATTTATTTGATAAAGCCTCGGTCATTCATAAGAACTCTTAAATAAATTAGTGACCAAAACCGACTCACACAAACATATACATATATATATATATATATATATATATATATATATATATATATATATATATATATATATATATATATATATACACTTATATATATACACGCACACGCACGCACACGCACACACACACCATATATATATATATATATATATATATATATATATATATATATATATATATATATATATATATATATATATATATATATATCTATATATATATATATCTATATATATATATATATATATATATATATATATATATATATATATATATATATATATATATATATATATACAACACCAGTAACAAATAACTCACCACGTTGATCGATGACGAAAGCGTTGCCAAGTTGTAACACAGCAAGGAGCAAGAAAATAACAAAATATTTCATTTTGCTCAGTTTTCCTCCTGTACCAACTCACCAACTGATTAAAGTAAAGACCCAAGTTGCTCGTAACTGAGAGGCCAGTTACATGTGTTGGTGTATAAGAGGGTGGGGAGAGTTGAGGACTGCAGAAGGTTGAGTTGTGGCCTTTTGATTATAAATATGTGTATCCAACTCGTTTCACAGCTCAATAAAGTTTAATTAAACTATTCAAAAAAAAGAGGGTATTGTATTGCGCTACAGGTGTCACACACAGTTTATCTCAAATGTAATATGTAACATACCACAAGGTGTGCGAGATTTTATCCTTTTGAAAAAGTGACGAACGATGGCGATGCGCAGATGGAAATATTTAAGTACTATTGCAGGGAGTCTATATGTTTTTTTATTTTGTGATGTACAGTTTGAATGGTTACTCAAAATGAGCTTTTATTTTTTTTTTTTAAGTATAAAATATGTACTCCCACACGCAAGCAAACAAGCTGACATACTGACACACGCAAAAATACACACACTACAGATAAAATTATGTTAGGGTAGAATCCCTTTGAGCCGACATACAAATGGGCACTGAGATTTTTATTATGCTACATATTCGTGCACATACACTCAAGTATTCTCTCTCTCTCTCTCTCTCACACACACACACACACACACACTGAGACAGAGATAGAGAGAAAGAGAGAGAGAGAGAGGGGGGGGTCAGCAATACTCAATTAATAACGATCTTTTCAAAAATTTAAATTTTTTCATACAACCCCGCTTTTTATTTCTCACAACCCCACCTCTTGTTACATTCAACCCCACCTCTTGTTACATACAACCCCACCTCTTGTACATACAACCCCACCTTTTGTTACATAAAACCCCACCTCTTCCCACCCATACCTCTTGTTACATACAACCCCACCTCTTGTTACATACAACCCAACCTCTTGTTACATACAACCCCTCCTTTTGTTACATATAACCTCATCTCTTGTTACATACAACCCCACTTTTTTTTACATACAACCCCACCTTTTGTTACATACAATCCCACCTTTTGTTACATACAACCCCACCTTTTGTTACATACAATCCCATCTCTTGTTACATACAACCCCATCTCTTGTTACATACAATACCACCTTTTGTTACATACAACCCCACATTTTGTTATATACAACCCCACCTCTTCTCACCCATACCTCTTGTTACATACAACCCCACCTCTTGTTACATACAACCCAACCTCTTCTCATCCACTCCTCTTGTTACACACAATCCCACCTTTTGTTACATACAACCCCAACTCTTGTCACATACAATCCTACATCTTCTTACATACAACCCCACCTTTAGTTACATACAACTCACCTTTTGTTACATACAACAACACCTCTTGTTACATACAATCCCACCTTTAGTTACATACAATCCCACCTTTTGTTACATACAACCCCACCTTTTGTTATACACAACCCCACCTCTTCTCACCCATACCTCTTGTTACATACAACCCCACCTCTTGTTACATACAACCCCACCTCTTGTTACATACAACCCCACCTCTTGTTACATACAACCCCACCTTTTGTTATATACAACCCCACCTCTTCTCACTCATACCTCTTGTCACATACAACCCCACAACTTGTCACATACAACCCCACCTCTTGTTACATACAACCCCACCTTTTGTTACATACAACCCCACCTTTTGTTATATACAACCCCACCTCTTCTCACTCATACCTCTTGTCACATACAACCCCACCTCTTGTCACATACAACCCCACCTCTTGTTACATACAACCCCACCTCTTGTTACACACAACCCCACCTCTTGTTACATACAATCCCGCCTATTGTTACGTACAACCCCACCTTTTGTTAAATACAACCCCACCTCTTGTTACATATAAACCCACCTCTTGTTACATACAACCCCACCTCTTGTTATATACAACCCCACCTCTTGTTACATACAACCCCACCTTTTGTTACATACAACCCCACCTTTAGTTACATACAATCCCAACTTTTGTTACATACAACCCCACCTTTTGTTGCATACAACCCCACCTCTTGTTACATACAATCCCACCTTTAGTTACATACAATCCCACCACTTCTTACATACAACCCCACCTTTAGTTACATACAACCCCACTTTTGTTACATACAACCCCACCTCTTGTTACACACAATCCCACCTTTAATTACATACAATCCCACCTTTTGTTACATACAACCCCACCTCTTGTTACATACAATCCCACCTCTTCTTACATACAACCCCACCTTTAGTTACATACAACCCCACTTTTGTTACATACAACCCCACCTCTTGTTACACACAATCCCACCTTTAGTTACATACAATCCCCCCTTTTGTTACATACAAGCCCACCTTTTGTTACATACAATCCCACCTTTTGTTACATACAATCCCGAATTTGGTTACAAACACTTTTGTTCTATATTTCGAACCTAAGGGACGGTGTGGTCGAATGGTAGAGCGTTTCACTGCTAAGTCGAAAGTCTCGAGTTCATGTCCCGGGCCGAAGTCTATACGATGTCCCTTAGTTCACAGCTACGATTTGTACCTGGATCTCGTTAGGGAAAGTAAAGACGTCTGTGCATAGTGCTGAACGCACTATCCCTTCATATGCCAAAGTCACAGAAACAGGTTGACTACTTCACCTTCCCCACGGACCTTAAGGTAGTTTGTATTTTATCTAGCTATTAAACAGGTTAAACAACAGATGAAAAAGAGGGACAGGGAAAGGAATGGACAGTGTGTACTCCTATCTATAGCTAACTGACATGAAAGCGAAGGAAAGATAACCCTGAACTCCACCGATACTTTCACCTATCCACTCATCAACGCTTATTACCTTGATCAACACAGCGATATTGACATTTTAATTAAAGGTGAGTTCTAAATATAGAGCATAACTCTAAATGCCACGTCAGGCCGGTGTAACATATGTTAAGATACGTGCTCGGAAAATGGACTCTCCGTAAGTTAGGGGTGGCAGGTTTTTAATTGTATTGCAATACATGGTTTAGCGTAAGGGTCAGATTTAGAGGTTCGGTTAGGTGGTTAGGATTTGGCTAGAGATAAGATAAGCGTTGAAATTAGAAGGTGATATTATTTTATAACTTACTGCCAGTAACCTAACATATAAAAAAAAGTAAAAACACGATTCTATACTGGGATTGTTCATTTAACGTTATAATTATAAGATAAAGTAACAAGCAAATCTACTTCACCTATCCTGCCGTTATGTTGGTAGGTGTGGCAGATTGTGAGAAAGTCATCAACACAAATAATGAAAAATGTGGGGGCCACACCGACGGAGGAGACCAGACATGCAGTGTGTACGGTTTAGGTTCGAATCATACCAGTTGTTTTTTTACTGTGAGTGCATGATCAAGCTGAGACAGTTCACCATGAACCACCCGGTGGGGACTTGCAAGATGGGACCAAAGGGATGTAACACAACAGTTGGCGCGCATGAGTTGCGGTTCGTTGTTTTAAACCAAACTTAACCACGTTAACCATGGGTAACATATTAAAAAAAATTAATTCAAATAAAAGGGTTAGTATCCTCACAAATTCAAGACAATTACAATTACAATGAAAATGGACGTTTCGACCCGAGGTCTTCGACAGCACACAACAGTGTGGTTAAAGATTACACAAAAAAGACAATCAGTAACATAATGACCTAAATTATTTTAAGTTTCACTTGAACAAAGTAATATGTTTATAAATTAGACGTCCACAACATTTAACTATAAATTGTTCCTTCAATGTTTGGTGACAAGTCTAATTACTACACGTTGTGAATACGAATTCATCTGCCCTATAGAGCGCTCACGCTAGGCTGGTAACCCGAAAGTCTCGAATTCGAATCCGGGTTCAAGTCAGTCCACCCAGCTCTGATGGGAACCTGAATAACTTTAGGGAAAGTAAAGGCTGCTGGGCAAAGTGCTGAGTGTTATGAATGGGTTAGATAAATTATAATATGGGGAAGTAAACATTAAAATAAGGTCTAACGTAGCTTACCTTTTGTTTACCTTTATTAACCTTAAGCTATTTTTGTCTGTTTTAAGTCTGTTTTGTTGTGTTCATTTTTATAAGAAACGTCATGAATTGCACGCTTATGTAGCATAGTAACCATTGGGAGTTAAGTGACATATATGGTAGGAATTAGGGATTAAGGGGGTATATAAAGACATGGAAAGTTTAGAAGAGGCAGTTGTGTTAATCACAGAGGCGTAGCGATAAGGGGGGGGGGGGGGCAGTGGGGTACATATGTCCCCGAGCACCGACCATCGGGGGCGCCAAAATAGGTTGTAAAAGCAAATTAAAATGTCATTTATCTGCATTTTAGCATTATAAATAGTTTGAGGAGAGGGTGGTGCAAATCGAAAGTTTGAAGGGGGGGGGGGGGGCGCAAATCAAAAGTTTGCTCCCGAGGGGGGCGCCAAATTGAAAGTTTGTCCCCGGGCGCCGGGAAGGGTCGCTACGCCTCTGGTTAATCATTAATCCTGTCGTTGTCGTATCGTTTAGTCATCCTGCAAGTTTAGTTTAGTTATCGTCAGTATTGTCATCGTCAAGGTTATGTACTTTTCAAGCGCAATAAATGAACAAGGAATTCGTATAAGGACTCCGTGGTAATTATCTCCAACGTCGACTCTGTCCTCAAAGTTTGCTTCGCAACACTGACCACACCTTCCTTTCATATGCCGAGGTCAAGAAACCTATGAAATATACTTCATTTACTCTATGGATCGCAAGGTCTAAAAAAATATTATTTTATTTTTTTATTTTTATAGAGCATTCTACTGCTAACCCGAAAGTCTTGAGTTCGAATCCGGTTACTGCACCGCACAACGCTCTGAGTCACGTTAGTGAAAGTAATGGCAGCTTGTTACATTCTCCCCTCATTTGTCGAGGTTACAAAAATAGGTGAACTCTACTTCACTTGCCCTATGGACCTTCAAGTTGGAAAGGGATTTTGTTTAACACACCGCCAGTTTCGAAATGATAACGTTACTACACAATAACCTGGATTATACCTCAGCGCACACAGAAAATTCATGCCCAAAACTTGATAAAATGTTAACCAGTTTTAGCAATGTGATGGGTCTACGTGTGGTCGACGCCTCTGTCCTACCATGGATCGTGTCGGGTTATGTACACACCACTGTTGTTATGATCGATGAAAAAGCCGCGGACCTCATTAAAGGGGAGACAATCATGAATAATAGCACGCAACACAATTATGTTAATAAACTATAGAACTACTTGTAAAATATTTATTTTGGTCTTAATTTTTCACATTGTAAACACATTTTTTGAACTATAGTATAAATCAAGTTTAAAAAATGATTATTTAAAAAGGGCTTGATCGGTTAATTAAAGACAGCTACTATTGAAAGTAAAGAGGTGGAAGACAAAAGCACACATCTCTGTTGGAGGACTGCACCGAGATTTTCCAAGTAGAGGAATGTTTGTGTCATTATGTGCCATTATGCTTCTTTATTGATCACAAATTTATTTCAGCTCTAGCTATAAATTCCAACCCCCTCCCACCCGCCCCGAATTTTTTTTTCTTCCTGTTTATTTCGTTCCAACTTTTGGGACATCTCCTCCCATTTCCTCATAACCATCATTACTAGTTAATTATTTATTTCATTTATTATGGCTTTAACAGTGTTTCTTCCAGACTTTTTTTCTCCGGGGGGCACTTGAAATTTTCGGGGGGGGGGGGGGGGGGCGGTAGACTTTCTTCGGGGGGGGGGGGGGGGGAGCGGACACTGTTAAAAGTATATATTTTCTATATAAATTAGATGCCTGGAAGAAACTCTGGTCTTTAAAAAAATGAAATCCTTAAATCCTTATGAATTCATGAAAAATACGTACCAGAAGACAGTGTGTCTATTACTGTTGTAAATATGAACCCGTCTTTGGAAACTTATAATGGAAAATGCAACACTAAGGCAAACAAATAGGTAAGGTTAGTGTACGCTACAAATTATACGCCTGAGGCAAAGTAAATGATACATTTATATAAGCACCATAAACATATTGATCGTGGACAGCCCAAGACTAATATATTCACTCTACCTACTGGTGAGTTACCGAAGCCTGTTGAGTTACCACTTACTTACACCTTACTGAGTTACCAAAACCCTGTTAAGTTAACAGCACCCATTGAGTTACCCGCAACCTGTTAAGTTACCCGCACCCATTGAGTTACCCGAAGCCTGTTAAGTTACCCGCACCCATTGAGTTACCTACAGCTTGCTGAGTTATCAACACCCTGTTGAGTTACCAGCACCTCTTTGAGTTACCCGAAACCTATTAAGTTACCCGCACCCATTGAGTTACCTACAGCTTGCTGAGTTACCAACACCCTGTTGAGTTACCAGCACCCCTTTGAGTTACCCGAAACCTATTAAGTTACCCGAAGCGTGTTGAGTTACCCGTAAGCCACACATAATGCCCTACACATTGTCCTGAAGTTTAGTGAAGCACATAAACACGCCAGGGCAAATATGGGTCAAGCTAACCACATACAGCGCTTGATAGTATCAGTACAGTAGTTAGACCTCGCACACTGAAGGAAGGCACAATACGTAAACATGTCTGGTCTACTGTGGACGTTACTTGTACTAGTGGCTGCTGTCTGTGTTAAAGTGTTTATACTGGACCAGAGGGCTACTCAACACAGGGATTATATGATAGATAAATTCAATGCATCTTACGACTTCATTATAGGTATTATTTTTTTTAAAAGAATTTTTAAGTTTCTCTGATAAAATGTTACTATTAAAAAAACAATATGTAATAGTGTTAAATAACGGAACAGTCATTATGGAGCCACTCTCGTTTAAGCAGAGATCAAGTTAAGATTAAGAGGCCTATACTAAATACGGCGGACAGGGGGTGCTTTTAATATGTGTGTATGAGACGTTAGGTTAAGGCTACTTGATTTTAACTGGACATTTATGTGGTTAAAGGCTTACTTAAATATGTTCTAAAGGTTGTCATTTTTACATGGCTACTTATATATATATATATATATATATATATATATATATATATATATATATATATATATATATATATATATATATATATATATATATATATATTCAAAGTTGAAAAAAATTAAACTCTTTTAAATATCTGAATATCAAATATGTTGGTTAATTTCTATTTATAGTTCTAAACGTTCATGGGAAACAACTTACTTTTTTAGTGTCAAAAGTCGTTAAAAAACAAAAATTCGACAGTAACAAAATAAATATGTAATTTTTATCATCCATCATTTTTCAAACATTACAATTTAAAAATTTATTTTAAATTTATGTCTAGTTAAAATGCTGTTTTGAGTATTGAATTATCTATGTGATCTAGTTTAATTTATAAACGGTTTAGCGTTATTAAATATCTTAATTTTTAGAGTTCTCAGTGATAATTAAACCAGTGTTTCGAAGTGATGGTATTGGCCGTGTATTTATGTTTGATTTGATGTGTCTTATTGCAATCAACTTAAATTCTATGGTTGCCTTAAATTTGTATCATTTTTTCTGTAATCCCAAATTTATTTCAGCTCTACTTATAAGCCCAACCCCCCCCCCCTCCCCCTCAGCACAGCACGACGATGGGAAAAAAAAATCCCTAGAATCATCATTTAATTACACATTTGCATTTTCAGGTTTCTTTTTGTTTTTGTTTTAAAATAAAATTGTAATTAGACGTTTTGTATTAGATGTATGTATATGCAAACCACTTTAAATGAATGAAAGTAGGCTACAAGTAAGAAAGAGGTATCACTGTTGTAAATCTGTATCAGTCCTTACAAGCCGATGATGAAAACTGTAATACTAAAGCGAACACGTAAGGTAAACTGATGCTGTAAATTGCATGTCTGAAGAGAAAAAGAATTTTTTTTTTTACTAACACACGTAAAGTCTTGATAAACTCTCCCCCCCCACCCCCCCCCCCCCCCCCCCCCCACCCCCCACCCTCTCCTCTTCTCCTACCTCGTAACATTGTCAGTAAGTTTTTATGATATGCTTGCCCGCGAAGTATACAACGTTAAATATTTCAACTTCAAAACGGGTGTGCGCGAAATTAAATTGTGTTGAACCCCAAACTAGTCCAGTGTCAAATCTTCCGCATTAAGCTTTTAGGGAACGTATTTGAACTTTAACTTGAGCCAAAACATAACATGACCTCATTATTCGTCATGTCAGCTATAGCGTGTAGTTATATTTATTTACAGAAAAAACTTTTCTGCACTGTGTAGGCCGATGTAGTGTAACAAAGACCTTTCTACGCTGTGTAGGCCGATGTAGTGTAACAAAGACCTTTCTACGCTGTGTAGGCCGATGTAGTGTAACAAAGACCTTTCTGCACTGTGTATGTCGATGTATTGTTACAAAAACCTTTCTACGCTGTGTAGGCCGATGTAGTGTAACAAAAACCTTTTCTGCACTGTGTAGGCCGATGTAGTGTAACAAAAACCTTTTCTGCACTGTGTAGGCCGATGTAGTGTAACAAAAACCTTTTCTGTACTGTGTAGGCCGATGTAGTGTAACAAAGACCTTTTCTGCACTGTGTAGGCCGATGTAGTGTAACAAAGACCTTTCTACACTGTGTATGTCGATGTATTGTTACAAAAACCTTTCTACGCTGTGTAGGCCGATGTAGTGTAGAAAAGACCTTTCTACACTGTACCCGATGTAGGTTACCTGAAACACGAATAGCTGATGTTCTGGTTCACCAACTGTGTTACGAATGGTTGAAGTACCGAGACTTGTAATGTTATGCTAGTAACTACTGATTTCGTAGTCTTAGAACGATAATCTTCATCGTAAGATTGGTCAATAATGTGAACGTTGTGGTGGTAATGAATGTATGAGAAGTAAACTAGGATATAACAATTGGGTCTAGGACTTATCCACCCCCGCAGAAATTAACGTACGGATTCATTACCCCCTACCAATTAGCCCTCCAATCCCCCTCCCCCTCCATTCTGAACAACCTTAACTCTAACCCCAACCACAAATCTATAGCTTACCCTAATCCAACATCAATCCTAACACCAACACTAAATCTACATCTAACCCTAAATCAGACTCTAGCCCTAGCCCTAACTCTAACTGGGTGGAGGGTAGTTGACGGGGGGGGGGGGGGACAAATGCTCCGTTGGAGGGGGAATGGGTGGGGCTAATTGTTTGGGCGGGGGGGGGGTAATATGTCCTGCTCCCATACAGATTACCTACCTAAGCACGAAAATGTTTGTAGCTATGAATATAGAATCTTAAATATGCTGTACAAGTCTCAATTATCTACGTAGTCGCCGCTTTACAGAGCACGGCAATCGCACAATTCTTTTTAAATGGCTTTATAATTAGCCTGCTAAAACTAATTACCTGGTGGCAATTAATTACAATGCTGCTCATAATATCTGGACGGCATTGTGTTGTAACAGGACACATTATTGTAGATTAATGACACTAATTATGTAATGTTATTGCAAGAAAACTTAGATTTTTTTTTATAATTAAAGACTTTTTAAAAATAATTATTTTAGATATATTAAAAAACTTATATATTATTTCCATTATTCGACTGTTTTGAACTTGATTATGGTTTTAGACTACTTGTTTTAATTTCGCTTTGTAAACATTAAAAAATGACTTTATTATTACAAACTAGTTAAGCATGTATGGAACTATTGGTTTAGCTGAATACAATCAAATTTAGTATTTTAGTAATGTTTTAGAGCGGCGTAGCTCGACAATTAAAATGAAAGATCGACTACTTTATCATCAGTCGGTGGCGGCACCGCTGGTTGTGTGGTGGCCGGGAGGTTGTCAGAGGACCGTGACGTCACGGTGCTGCTACTGGAAGCGGGGGAGAACGACCTGGGCAACAATAACGTTCGAATACCTGGGCTGGCTTTCCTGACGTTGAACAGTAGTGTGGACTGGGAGTATTACACGGAGCCGCAGGATGGGAAGTATCAGGGACTTAAAGGAGGCGTAAGTTGATCAACGTCATCTTTTCCAGCTTGTGCCCAAGACACATGGAGCAGATGAAGTAGAGTGCATCTGTTTGTGGTCAGCATTATGCACAGCGCCTTATTAAAAACATAACTTGAGTCAGTTACCCATCGGTGCGGGGTGGACTCAGGGTGTTCCGGCAGCCATAAGTCAGAACAGAGATTCGAACTCGAGACCTTCGGGCTAGCACTCAAACGCTCCACCATTCGAACTCACATTCCCTGCATAAGTAGGTAGTTCAATAAAAACATTGCATATTTAACATAAATAATTAGTAAGGAAATTTTAAGGTAATGGCCTCCCTCATGTACGTACTTAGTTAATGATAAAAAGACAGGGAAATCAGTCAATAAAGAATGTGTTGGTTCTTTAAACCGTAGTATAGTGATAAAAGTGTTTAGTTTTATCCTACCTCTACCCTATGCTGTATACAAACATTACTCTCAGAAAATCTACTGGCCCAGAGGTAAGGTCATGGGCGGTTCTGGAAGCTTAAACGGCATGCAGTGGGTCCGTGGTTCCAGACACGACTACAACAGGTGGGCTGATTACCTGGGGACCACTGACTGGGACTACAGACACGTCTTGCCTTACTTCAAGAAATCTGAGGACATGAACATACCTGCTCTAAGGGATTCAGGTAGGTTTTTTTGTGGGTTTTTTTTTTTGTATTTTCTAAACTAAAGTTGAAATTAAAATAACGGAATCTGCCATCACTAACTTTAAAAAAGCGGTGTCATGTAAAATAACGTACAGTAAAATGTTTTATTTATAAAAGTGTATCACGGAAAAGATGGGCCGGTTTCCGTCAATTATGCTGACCATTTGCCTATCGCTGGTCACTTAATTGAGGCAGCAAAATCAACAGGATTTCCGTTCAACCCGGACTACAATGGGGACACTATGGAAGGTAATTCGTTCATGATTTTAGGGGTGTACAAAAGTTTAAGTAGTTCAATGAATTTTTTTTTACATCAAATAGTCTACCAAAGTTATTTGCTGCAGCCTCGACCTTTAACTTCTAGGAATATCCTACTCACAACTCAACACAAAGAACAGCGAACGTTGGGCAACAAGCCAGGCTTACATCCACTCAGACTCGAGCAGGACAAACTTACACGTGTCCACTCACTCACACGTCCAGAAGGTCAGAAATTTGTTTTACCCAGGAAATGATGAGTTGATATTGTGTGCCATAATACAGCATTTAGTGATTATGCCAGTAAAATATCCGGGAAGTTTTAAAAAATAGCTTAATTTAAAACGAGAGAAATACGAATAAACAGTTTTAAAATGTTGATACCAAATCAATGGCTACTATCTGTAAAGCTGTTGTTTCTTCAAATTTTATAGCTAGGTTTGTACTTTAAATAACATAACCCTAAGGATAACCGATAGACGCCGAACTAGAACTAAAGGTTAATTAATTATGCAAAGCATTCATAATTAATATATACATCTTTACCTCAATAAATGAAAAAGAAATTCTATCAATAGACCATTAGAACGTGTAAGCTCATTACACATGTTGTAAAGTAGAAACTTTTTGTTAATTTTTCTTTTAGGTAATTATTGAGAACAATAAGGCAACGGGTATCGAGGTAATAAAGCAAGGCCGCAAATATATCGTTCATGCCAGAAAAGAAATAATTTTGTCTGCCGGGTCTATAGGCTCTCCACAGATTCTCATGTTGTCCGGCATTGGCCCTAAAACACATCTGGAAAATATGAAGGTATTCGTGCTTATCATACTGGTCGCAATATTCGTGCTTATCATACTGGTCGAAATAGTAATTTAAAATGTGCTTATAAACGCTGTATAACAGCTTCCACTCATGTGTAGTGCTTAAGTAAGGACACCGCACGTTAATAGTAGTATAAATCCTTTTTTCTTTATTTTGATAATAAAACTCTGTAGATATTTAATGTTGAAAACACTAAACTTGGTGGTCTATGATTCGCTTGTGTGAATGTTTTGTGTAGATTCCTGTTGTAGCTGATTTGCCTGTGGGAGAAAACCTACAAGATCATGTTCTGTTTGACATGAGCGTCAGCATCAAACAGCCCTTAACTGCCAGTTTGGAGACGATCGGAAGTTGGTGGTCGATTCTCAAGTACACTTTGTTTGGAACAGGTTGTCTTTTGTTTGAAAAGTTAAACTAATGCCTTATACGTCTATACACATATTTGTGATGTAATTTATTAACCCCCTCCAACACACACAATACACCCCCCCCCCCCCACAAAATAGTTTTGCTAACCCTAACCCTCTCAGCTCATGTAATTTATTGACCCCTCCGCCTAACACATATTACACCACCTATTAAATCGTATAGCTGACACCTCAACTCACCATGTTTTATTTATTTACCCCTCCCCCCTTTTACAACCCCCCCCCACACACAAACACCTTTTAAATCGTAGAACTAATCCTTTGCAGGACCTCCCTCAGTTCACCATGTTTTATTTATTTACCTCTCCCCCCCCCCCTTCTACAACCCCTCCCCCCAAACACCTTTTAAATCGTAGAACTAACCCTTACAGGACCCCTCAATTCACCATATGTCATTTATTTACCACCCCCTTCTACCCCTCCCCCCAAACACGTTTTAAATCTTAGAACTAACCCTTTACAGGACCCCTCAGCTCACCATGTGTTATTTATTTACCCCTCCCCCCTTATACAAACCCTCCCCTCCCCCCAAACAACTTTTAAATCTTGGAACTAACCCTTTACAGGACCCCTCAGTTCACCATGTTTTATTTATTTACCCCTCCCCCCTTCTACAAATCCTCCTCCCCCCCCCCCTCCCAAACACCTTTTAAATCTTAGAACTAACCCTTTACAGGACCCCTCAGTTCACCATATGTCATTTATTTACCATCCCATTCTACCCCCCCCCCAAACACCTTTTAAATCGTAGAACTAACCCTTTACAGGACCCCTGAGCTCCCCATATGTCATGCAGAACATGGCATTTAAGAGCACGACGACAGCAACTAGAGACAAAGATTGGCCAGATTTGCAGCTACACTTTGTTCATCTGTTGCCACATACATATGCACTAAAATACAACTATGCTGACCACGTATGTCAACGTTATATCAACTCTTTATTTTAGATTTTTGTTGAATGTAAATTCTTTTTAACTTAAAAATAGCTTTAAAAAAAAAAACTCACTCCATTTCTCAGCTCTTTGTCTTCATTTTCCTTCGGTATCCAGGACTCATTGGGCCACCCCATAGAGTTCTTTCCTTCCATTCTCTAGCGACCTTATTTGCAGCATAACTTGTTATTTTGTGTTTATTCTAGGTTAATACACAAATGACACCAAGGAACTCTGAGAAATATGGATTTATGTGTTTACCATCTTTACTTAGACCGGAAAGTAGAGGAAAGATAACTCTGAGATCGAGTGATCCGTTTGATTACCCGATTATCGTTCCTAATTATCTAGACAAGCAAGAGGACGTAGATTTGTTAATAAGAGGTAAATTTTAGTTCGCTGTGTAGTAAAATTTATATATATATATATATATATATATATATATATATATATATATATATATATATATATATATATATATATATATATATATATATATATATATATACTTTTCATGTATATATATATATATATATATATATATATATATATATATATATATATATATATATATATATATATATACTGAGTAGAACTACAATGTGTTGACATATTGACTTGCTAAATCTATTTTTTTAAAATAAAGAGCTGATTACAGTAGTATGATTATTACCTTTTTACCCCAGGTGTTCATGAATGTGAAAGAATTGTGAACTCTGAAACAATGAAATCACTTGGTGCAGAGTTCACGAAGAATGATCCAGCCGCTCCATGTAAACAGCACAGGTTCAAATCCAACGAGTACTGGGGGTGTGTCCTAAGGCTGAGACCACTGACCATCTACCATCCTGTGGGGACTTGTAAAATGGGACCAGACGGTGACCCCACCTCGGTCGTAGATCCACACTTTAGGTACGCTAAATATCATGGACAAATCAATAAAGATAAACGTAATATTAACAGGAACAATTTGTTTTGATATAATTTTACTACATTTATACTGATAGTAATAGTCCTTGATAAATTTTCAGGGTTCGTGGTATATCCGGCCTCCGTGTGGTAGACGCCTCTGTGATGCCATGGATTGTGTCAGGGAACACAAATGCTCCTGTTGTTATGATAGCTGAGAAGGCAGCGGACATGATTAAAGGGAAACAGCCACTACCCCCTAGTGATTTATAAATTTATATATAATTTTTTTTTTACTATTTTGTTACTTTCTATCTTTTAATTAAACAAATGAAGGATGACAAATCTTATAGTGAATTTTTTCATTACACCATTTAAGGGATGACACCATGGCAAAAAAATATGAACAATACATTCAAGAAATATGCATTTTACCAAATGCAGTTAATGAATGATTAGAGTAAATTAACCTGTCCAAATAAGTGACTTTAGATAAACATCTTTACTATTAACTGTGCAGATTTTACAACTGTCACTGGTAGGGGGGGGGGGGGGGGGGGGGGGAAATGACAACAATTGCAAAATTTACAGCGGGAAAAAAGGCTTTGTTGAGTATTTTGAATTATTTAAAAGTCTATCAACGACCAGAGAGAACATATGCGTAGCGATATGTATACCTTTATATATATATATATATATATATATATATATATATATATATATATATATATATATATATATATATATATATATATATATATATATATATATATATATATATATATATATATATACTAGCGTACCCGTCATCCGCGCGTTGCCGCGGGATAGAAGAAAGTTTGACGAAATGTATTAGAAGGATTTCACCCACGCGTTACCAATCATATGTTCTTAGACGAGGGACCTTTTTTTCCAAAAGTGAGTTATGTAAATGTAAACAATGCCTGCGCTGCTATCATAAATATCGGGACACGGGTTTACCTACACTACCGCATGAAAACATTGAGTGTACATTAATCACTCACCGAAATAATATGGTAGAACACACTTCGGTGACCGCTAATGAGTCAGAGACGTAGAGGGGCGCTCTCAGGGCCCCACCCCCGATTACACTACCGCATAGGCGCGGCGTACGACCCCTGGCTCCTTAAAACTAACAGGCGCCATCGTGCCAAATAGCATCCTGTTAATAATGATGCAGATTTCGTCATTCGCTCAAGTGACACAAATGAACAGGATTTTTTTCTTTAACACGGAAAAAAAATATTTGACGTGTTTTAAACATCAGTGTGACTGATGCAATATGCTAGCGCTACTAATGTCTATTATTAAATGCTCGATCTCAATTTCTGATTGATTATCTAATTATAGATGCTTATTGCATCATTCGCAAAGTGACGAAACGCTACTGTAGGCTCCTCATATTCAAAAAGTTTTTATTTCATCTTTCGCATGGTGACGAAACTGTACAGAAGGATTTCCTCGCGTTACAAAGTTATTTTAGAAGCTTGTTGTAGTTTTAACGCTGAATATAGTAATAATTTGGGCAATGATTATGGTTTGGGCTTTGTTATAACTTGGATTTGGGTTTGATTAATTATATGTAATGGTTGGCTTTCAATTTCCGAAGGATGTTTTAATAAACAACCTAATACTTTAGGCCTACTACTTTCCGTAGCCTAACACCCCTTTTCAGAAGATTCCATATTAATTAAACAGGTTTGCCAACAACAGAAATTTCACCCTCCCCCACTCCCAATTCTAAGTGTTTGAAAAAAATGAAATTTTTTTATCTACAGCACCTGGTGTTCCCAAGCGGTCACCCATCTAAGTACTAATCACGCCAGACGTTGCTTGACTTCGGTGATCGGACGAGAACCGGTATCTTCAACATTGTATGGCCGTAGATATACAATAACAAAAAAGTAGTATTTTATAATGATGTCTACATGAACCTTTTGACATAAGCAACACACTCTAAAAAAATTATATTCGTTGAATAAAAATAACTCAAGAAAAATTATTTCAACCTTCGTCTTCTATTTATTTCTGAAAAAAAAGTAAAGAATACATTTTTATAAAAAAAAAATTTAAAAAAATAAATAAATTTCAATCTACAGCACGTGGTGTTCACAAGCTGTCACCCATCTAACTACTAACCACGCCAGACGTTGCTTGACTTCAAGTGTTTCTTAAACCCTCAAAACTAATCTGGCATCCCTTTTTTTCACAATGGTTTGATCTGTTCTGACACCCCTATTTCTCTCAATAATGTAATAAACAATAAATTGTTTCCTTTTCCGCAGTTGAAACTCATATTTCAGAAGATTTCTTTAATACTGCGTTATTGAACAGTGATGATAAAATTAAACTCCCCTTCCCACCCCCATTCCCTTTCCTTGTCGCATCAAAATATACTGTTGACTTTTTTTTTAGCCTGACAACGCGATGTCGTAAATGACGTAACGATGTCACAGGTTATGTAACATCAGTTACTTCATTCAAAAATGTTACGTAACCAGGCATAAGCTGGTCTCGACTTTGTGGGTTGTGTTTCTAAAAAACTCATAATTATGTCCTGTCATCCCTTTTTTCACAATTGTTTGATCTGTTCTGACACCCCTACTTCTTTACTTAATTTTCTGCACGTGCATGTAAAAAATGTCTTAATATTGGTATCAAACTAATAGACTCTTCCTATAAGAGGTGTGTTATAATAAAGGAATCATAGTATTATTACCTACAGTAATTTGGACAAGGATTAGGGTTAGAGCTATGGTATAACTTGGATTTGTGTTTGATTAATAATATAATGGTTGGCTTCCAATTACCGAAGGATGTTTAATAAACAATCTAATAGTTTAGGTCTACAACTTTCCGTAGCCTAACACCCCTTTTCAGAAGATTCCATAATTCTTTAATAATTGTGCCAATCACAATACAATCAGCCCCCCCCCCCCCCTCCGCCCTTCTATCTCGTTCATGAAAAGTGTTCACAATTTTTAAAAGTCCAACAGCTAAACATCGGAGTCGTGGATGACGTAACAAGATCACAGGTTACGTAAAATCAGTTATGTCTTTATAAAGTGTTATGTAACGGTGTAGTCGGTTTCGAATTTGTGAGCTGTTTTTCTAAAACACTCAAGAATGAAGTCCTGTCATCCCTTTTTTCACAATGGTTTGCTCGGTTTTGTCACCCCTACTTTTTATTAATCGATTGTTAGTTACGCGCACTTTAAAAAAAATCTCTTAATATTTGTATCAAACTAATAGACTCTTCCTATAAAGGGTGTGTTATAATAAAAATAATCTCGGATTATCACCTACAGTAATTTGGGCAAGGATTAGGGTTTGGGCTTTGTTATAACTTGGATTTGGGTTTGATTAATAATATGTAATGGTTGGCTTTCAATTTCCGAAGGATGTTTTAATAAACAACCTAATACTTTTGGCCTACTACTTTCCGTAGCCTAACACCCCTTTTCAGAAGATTCCATATTAATTAAACAGGTTTGCCAACAACAGAAATTTCACCCGCCCCCCCCACCCTCAATTCTAAATGTTTGAAAAAAATGAAAAAAATCTATCTACAGCACGTGGTGTTCCCAAGCGGTCACCCATCTAACTACTAACCACGCCAGACGTTGCTTGACTTCACGTGTTTCTAAAACCCTCAAAACTAATCTTGGCATCCCTTTTTTTCACTATGGTTTGATCTGTTCTGACACCCCTATTTCTCTCAATAATGTAATAAACAATAAATTGTTTCCTTTTCCGCAGTTGAAACTCATATTTCAGAAGATTTCTTTAATACTGCATTATTGAACAGTGATGATAAAATTAAACTCCCCTTCCCACCCCCATTCCCTTTCCTTGTCGCAACAAAATATACTGTTGACTTTTTTTTTAGCCTGACAACGCGATGTCGTAAATGACGTAACGATGTCACAGGTTATGTAACATCAGTTATTTCATTCAAAAATGTTATGTAACCAGGCATAAGCTGGTCTCGACTTTGTGGGTTGTGTTTCTAAAAAACTCATAATTATGTCCTGTCATCCCTTTTTTTCACAATTGTTTGATCTGTTCTGACACCCCTATTTCTTTACTTAATTTTCTGCACGCGCATGTAAAAAAATGTCTTAATATTGGTATCAAACTAATAGACTCTTCCTATAAGAGGTGTGTTATAATGAAGGAATCATAGTATTATTACCAACAGTAATTTGGACAAGGATTAGGGTTAGGGCTATGGTATAACTTGGATTTGTGTTTGATTAATAATATATAATCGTTGGCTTCCAATTACCGAAGGATGTTTAATAAACAATCTAATAGTTTAGGTCTACAACTTTCCGTAGCCTAACACCCCTTTTCAGAAGATTCCATAATTCTTTAATAATTGTGCCAATCACAACACAATCAACCCCCCCCCCCCCCCCTCCGCCCTTCTATCTCGTTCATGAAAAGTGTTCACACTTTTAAAAAGTCCAACAGCTAAACATCGGAGTCGTGGATGACGTAACAAGATCACAGGTTACGTAAAATCAGTTATGTCTTTATAAAGTGTTATGTAACGGTGTAGTCGGTTTCGAATTTGTGAGCTGTTTTTCTAAAACACTCAAAAATGAAGTCCTGTCATCCCTTTTTTCACAATGGTTTGATCGGTTTTGTCACCCCTACTTTTTTATTAATCTTTGTTAGTTACGCGCACTTTAAAAAAATCTCTTAATATTTGTATCAAACTAATAGACTCTTCCTATAAAGGGTGTGTTATAATAAAAATAATCTCGGATTATCACCTACAGTAATTTGGGCAAGGATTAGGGTTTGAGCTTTGTTATAACTTGGATTTGGGTTTGATTAATAATATGTAATGGTTGGCTTTCAATTTCCGAAGGATGTTTTAATAAACAACCTAATACTTTAGGCCTACTACTTTCCGTAGCCTAACACCCCTTTTCAGAAGATTCCATATTAATTAAACAGGTTTGCCAACAACAGAAATTTCACCCCCCCCCCCCCCAACTCTAAATGTTTGAAAAAAAAAATGAAAAATTTCTATCTACAGCACGTGGTGTTCCCAAGCGGTCACCCATCTAAGTACTAACCACGCCAGACGTTGCTTGACTTCGGTGATCGGACGTGAACCGGTATCTTCAACATTGTATGGCCGTAGACAATAACAAAAAAGTAGTATTTTATAATGATGTCTACATGAACCTTTTGACATAAGCAACACGCGCTAAAAAACTAATATTCGTTGATTAAAAATAACTCAAGAAAAATAATTTCAACCTTCGTCTTCTATTTATTTCTGAAAAAAAAGTAAAGAATACATTTTTATAAAAAAATAAAAATTAAAAAAAAAAAATTTAATCTACGGCACGTGGTGTTCACAAGCTGTCACCCATCTAACTACTAACCACGCCAGACGTTGCTTGACTTCACGTGTTTCTAAAACCCTCAAAACTAATCTGGCATCCCTTTTTTCACAATGGTTTGATCTGTTCTGACACCCCTATTTCTCTCAATAATGTAATAAACATTAAATTGTTTCCTTTTCCGCAGTTGAAACTCATATTTCAGAAGATTTCTTTAATACTGCGTTATTGAACAGTGATGATAAAATTAAACTCCCCTTCCCACCCCCATTCCCTTTCCTTGTCGCACCAAAATATACTGTTGACTTTTTTTTTAGCCTGACAACGCGATGTCGTAAATGACGTAACGATGTCACAGGTTATGTAACATCAGTTACTTCATTCAAAAATGTTACGTAACCAGGCATAAGCTGGTCTCGACTTTGTGGGTTGTGTTTCTAAAAAACTCATAATTATGTCCTGTCATCCCTTTTTTCACAATTGTTTGATCTGTTCTGACACCCCAACTTCTTTACTTAATTTTCTGCACGTGCATGTAAAAAATGTCTTAATATTGGTATAAAACTAATAGACTCTTCCTATAAGAGGTGTGTTATAATAAAGGAATCATAGTATTATTACCTACAGTAATTTGGACAAGGATTAGGGTTAGAGCTATGGTATAACTTGGATTTGTGTTTGATTAATAATATAATGGTTGGCTTCCAATTACCGAAGGATGTTTAATAAACAATCTAATAGTTTAGGTCTACAACTTTCCGTAGCCTAACACCCCTTTTCAGAAGATTCCATAATTCTTTAATAATTGTGCCAATCACAATACAATCAGCCCACCCCCCCTCCGCCCTTCTATCTCGTTCATGAAAAGTGTTCACAATTTTTAAAAGTCCAACAGCTAAACATCGGAGTCGTGGATGACGTAACAAGATCACAGGTTACGTAAAATCAGTTATGTCTTTATAAAGTGTTATGTAACGGTGTAGTCGGTTTCGAATTTGTGAGCTGTTTTTCTAAAACACTCAAGAATGAAGTCCTGTCATCCCTTTTTTCACAATGGTTTGCTCGGTTTTGTCACCCCTACTTTTTATTAATCGATTGTTAGTTACGCGCACTTAAAAAAAAATCTCTTAATATTTGTATCAAACTAATAGACTCTTCCTATAAAGGGTGTGTTATAATAAAAATAATCTCGGATTATCACCTACAGTAATTTGGGCAAGGATTAGGGTTTGGGCTTTGTTATAACTTGGATTTGGGTTTGATTAATAATATGTAATGGTTGGCTTTCAATTTCCGAAGGATGTTTTAAAAAACAACCTAATACTTTTGGCCTACTACTTTCCGTAGCCTAACACCCCTTTTCAGAAGATTCCATATTAATTAAACAGGTTTGCCAACAACAGAAATTTCACCCCCCCCCCCCCACCCTCAATTCTAAATGTTTGAAAAAAATGAAAAAAATCTATCTACAGCACGTGGTGTTCCCAAGCGGTCACCCATCTAAGTACTAACCACGCCAGACGTTGCTTGACTTCGGTGATCGGACGAGAACCGGTATCTTCAACATGGTATGGCCGTAGATATACAATAACAAAAAAGTAGTATTTTATAATGATGTCTACATGAACCTTTTGACATAAGCAACACACACTAAAAAACTAATATTCGTTGATTAAATATAACCCAAGAAAAAAAATTTCAACCTTCGTCTTCTATTTATTTCTGAAAAAAAAAGGAAAAAAAAAAATAAAAAAATAAAAAAAATTCAATCTACGGCACGTGGTGTTCACAAGCTGTCACCCATCTAACTACTAACCACGCCAGACGTTGCTTGACTTCACGTGTTTCTAAAACCCTCAAAATTAATCTTGACATCCCTTTTTTTCACAATGGTTTGATCTGTTCTGACACCCCTATTTCTCTCAATAATGTAATAAGCAATAAATTGTTTCCTTTTCCGCAGTTGAAACTCATATTTCAGAAGATTTCTTTAATACTGCATTATTGAACAGTGATGATAAAATTAAACTCCCCTTCCCACCCCCATTCCCTTTCCTTGTCGCAACAAAATATACTGTTGACTTTTTTTTTAGCCTGACAACGCGATGTCGTAAATGACGTAACAATGTCACAGGTTATGTAACATCAGTTACTTCATTCAAAAATGTTATGTAACCAGGCATAAGCTGGTCTCGACTTTGTGGGTTGTGTTTCTAAAAAACTCATAATTATGTCCTGTCATCCCTTTTTTTCACAATTGTTTGATCTGTTCTGACACCCCTACTTCTTTACTTAATTTTCTGCACGCGCATGTAAAAAAATGTCTTAATATTGGTATCAAACTAATAGACTCTTCCTATAAGAGGTGTGTTATAATGACGGAATCATAGTATTATTACCTACAGTAATTTGGACAAGGATTAGGGTTTGGGCTTTGTTATAACTTGGATTTGGGTTTGATTAATAATATGTAATGGTTGGCTTTCAATTTCCGAAGGATGTTTTAATAAACAACCTAATACTTTAGGCCTACTACTTTCCGTAGCCTAACACCCCTTTTCAGAAGATTCCATATTCATTAAACAGGTTTGTCAACAATATAAATTTCACCCCCCCCCCACCCCCAATTCTAAATGTTTGAAAAAAATGAAAAAATTATATTTACAGCACGTGGTGTTCCCAAGCGGTCACCCATCTAAGTACTAACCACGCCAGACGTTGCTTGACTTCGGTGATCGGACGAGAACCGGTATGTTCAACATTGTATGGCCGTAGATATACAATAACAAAAAAGTAGTATCTTATAATGATGTCTACATGAACCTTTTGACATAAGCAACACGCACTTAAAAACTAATATTCGTTGATTAAAAATAACTCAAGAAAAATAACTTCAACCTTCGTCTTCTATTTATTTCTGAAAAAAAAGTAAAGAATACATTTTTATAAAAAAATAAAAATTAAAAAAAAAAAAAAAAAATTCAATCTACAGCACGTGGTGTTCACAAGCTGTCACCCATCTAACTACTAACCACGCCAGACGTTGCTTGACTTCACGTGTTTCTAAAACCCTCAAAACTAATCTGGCATCCCTTTTTTTCACAATGGTTTGATCTGTTCTGACACCCCTATTTCTCACAATAATGTAATAAACAATAAATTGTTTCCTTTTCCGCAGTTGAAACTCATATTTCAGAAGATTTCTTTAATACTGCATTATTGAACAGTGATGATAAAATTAAACTCCCCTTCCCACCCCCATTCCCTTTCCTTGTCGCAACAAAATATACTGTTGATTTTTTTTAGCCTGACAACGCGATGTCGTAAATGACGTAACAATGTCACAGGTTATGTAACATCGGTTACTTCATTCAAAAATGTTATGTAACCAGACATAAGCTGGTCTCGACTTTGTGGGTTGTGTTTCTAAAACACTCAAAATTAAGTCCTGTCATCCCTTTTTTTACAATGGTTTGATCGGTTTGGTCATTCTTACTTTTAATTAATCGATTGTTAGTTACGCGCACTTTAAAAAAATCTCAGTTAATAATCTAACCTTAGTTAATTTTTCTGATTATTAAAATAAAACGTATTATATGGCCCTCAGCGGCCCATGTGAAATTTTGGGGGCCGAAAGAGACATTTTTATTTGCAGCCAAATCGCACCCTACCAGGGCGCCAGTGGACACGCCTGATTCAATTTAGTGAGCATTTGTAACGCTCCATCCTATCCATTGTCTATCACACTGTTTAGACCGATCGTAGTCACCGTAGCGCTCACAGGAAAGACAAGGGCGCCAAATCGCATCCTGCCGGGCGGCCACCCATGCAAAATCAAATCATTCTCCCCCCGACACCCACCCCCACTCCCGCTCCCTAAAGTTTTATGGCACCCGGATAAAATGTGTCGAACGCAATCGTCTTTTATTTTTATTTGCCGTATATAGAGAAAAATCCCACCATCCCGTGGCGCCGCCCATGCGAAATTAAAAATGATTTTTTTACAGAACCCTTCCCTGGAGTGTTCTAATCAACTCCCAAAAGTTTGATGGCTATCTATGAACGGTGTGAAACCACAATCGACTTATATTTTTATATACCTTATATAGAGAGAAAACAAATCGCGCCCTGGAGTGTTCTAATCAACTCCCAAAAGTTTGATGGCTATCTATGAACGGTGTGAAACCACAATCGACTTATATTTTTATATACCTTATATAGAGAGAAAACAAATCGCGCCCTGCCGGGGCGCCACCCTTGCGAATTTGAAAATGTTTTTTACCCAAAAACCTCCCCATGAATATTCTCAACATCTTCCCGAAGTTTCATGGCGATCGTGTGAACGGTGTCACTGCAATTCACTTTTATTATTTTTATTTACCGTACATAGAGAAAAATCGAACCCTCCCGTGGCGCCGCCCTTGCGAAACTAAAAATGATTTCTTACAGAACCCTTTCCTAGAGTGTTATAATGAATTCCCTAAAGTTTAATGAATATCCTATCTTCTTCTTCGTTCTTAATTTTAGTGTTGAAGGGGATCGAGATTTATCTGCCAGTGGGTTTGAACTCGAGACTTAGTTCGAATTCATCAACCATGAGCTTTTTGCCGACTCGACCACGCCTCCAACACAATTAAGCGTGTCAACTTGTTATGCGCCATTGAGGCCATTAACTCTGATTTCAGCCTGCTTTTCTTTTTGGATTTGCTTCCATAGCCTTTGTCCAACCAAGAACAAACTACAAGGCAGCAGTTGTTTGATTTTTGGAGTTGTCTCTCCTGTCCCCAGCTAACGAGCCTCGTCTGCCCGAGGGTTCGAACTCGAGACTTTTCGGTTTAGCAACCATGAGCCGACCCCCTACTATCGTATGAAGGGTGTCAAATTAAAATCGACTTTTTTTAATAGACCGTACATAGAGAAAAATCGCACCCTCCCGTGGCGCCGCCCTTGCGAAATTAAAAATGATTTTTTACAGAACCTTCTCATAGAGTGTTATAATGAAGTCCCCAAAGTTTCATGCCTATCGTATGAACGGTTTCAAATAAAAATCGACTTTTATTTTTATATACTGTATATAGAGAAAAATCGCACCCTCCCATGGCGCCGCCCTTGCGAAAATAAAAATGATTTTTTACAGAAACCTTCCCCAGAGTGTTCTAAGGAACTCACCAAAGTTTGATGGCGATAGGATGAATGGTGTCAAACCAAAATCGACTTTTATTTTTATATACCGTATATAGAGAAAAAAACAAATCGCGCCCTGCCAGGGCGCCACCCCACGAATTTGAAATATGTTTTTTCGCAGTAACCTCCGCAGAAATATTCTCAAAAACATCCCAAAGTTTCACGGCGATGTGATAAGAGGTGTAGTAATGCATACAAAACATACACACACATACATACATTGTTTTATATATATATATATATATATATATATATATATATATATATATATATATATATATATATATATATATATATATATATATATATATATATATATATATATATATAGGGGCCCAAAAAAAATTCTACGGGTGGGCTTTTTTCTAGTTCCGCCAATGGATGTGTGTAGCACAGTGGCAAATAGAATGTCATCCAGTACCCGTGTTTGTTTTGACAAGTGCCTAGGATAGTAAAAGTTCATTGTGTGACAGGATATTGTGAGATGACATGCGCAGTGTAGGCCAAACGTTAGTGCAGAATCTAGTAATGTGTCTTTGGGAACAGGCGCTGATCCTTTGGACTGAGACCTCCATCTTGAATTTAGGAATTTCAATAAAATGTTTCATGTGCTTGGATAATTTATCTATCTCATGGCCTTGAAACAGCACCGACCTACATAACAGCATCCCATTAACGACGAGGTGCTCATATTTCATGTGTCTGGATAACTTATCTTTATTACTGCCATGAAACAACGCTGATTTACATAACAGCATCACATTGATGACGAGGGTTGAGGTAAGTTTTGTATACTATCATTGTACAGAATATTTAAAATTGATAAGGGCTAACATTTTTAAGTTTTTACTTTTCACTTACTCATATAGGTCTAAACGAAATATACGAAGTATATAAAGTAGTTAGTAGCATGAGATATTTACTTTGCATAGCCTTGAATACCTATGGTAAACTACTAGCCATCGGCACCCGTCATTATATCCCTCATTTTTGTTATTCTTGTTTGAGAAAAATAATTTATAAAATAGTTATTGGCCAACACGCAATGTTCTTTACTACACGTTGAACGATATTAGTGACACAATAAAGAAATAACTAAATAGCTAAAAATCCGACACCTTTAAAATAACATAGGCTACCAATACCTATTAGAAAAACCAAATTATATACATTATTAGTCAACGCAAAACCATATTAAATGCACAAACTGATTAACAGACTTAAAAAAGGATTCCGTTGAAAGCCCGGCTGTTATTCGTGTTGTTTTTTAAAGTATTTTTTTGCCCGAGAAAATTATAAAGGTCTACATTTATAGCATGTCTTTTTTTCAAAATTATGTTATACAGGACCATTTCCTAAACGATTCGACCATAGACACAAAAGACATAATACAATATATATAGAATATGAAAATATTTTAGTAAGATTTAAATTATATCTTGTTAGTTATTGTTACGTCCCTTGTATTATACATATCATAGCTACTTCCCTTGAATGTTCAGTCTGTTAACGTATAGTCAGAGTTGTCTGCTGTAAATAATAAAACACTGAAGTCAATACAAAGTATTCTCCTCTTTGTTCTGAATGATGGAAATAAAGTAATACACTGTAAGATAAAAATAAATTACCGTATAACAAAACAACAAGTTTATTAAATCGTTGATAAGATGACAAACATTACGAAATTCTTCATTATGTTATTACTTATTTCATCACAGGGTGATTTGGATACCGGAACTTTCACCGGAAGTTGGGGAGAACATTTATGTGATGCTGTCGACAGCTACTTTACACGCCATCATCGAGTGCACCCCTCATCAAGTCCACCCATAATCGAGTGGACCCATCATCGAGTGGACCCAGCAAGTGGACCCATCATCAAGTCGACCGATCATCGAGCGGGCCCATCATCAAGTGGACCCTTCATATAGTCTACCCATCATCAAGTGGACCCATCATCGAGTGGACCCAGCAAGTTGACACATCATCAATTCGACCGATCATCAAGTGGACCCATCATCAAGTGGACCCTTCATATAGTGGACCCATCATCGAGTGGACCCATCATCAAGTGGACCCATCATCTGTTTGACCCATCATCGAGTGGACCCATCATCAAGTGGACCCATCATCGAGTGGACCCATCGAGTGGACCCATCATGGGCAGATCTCCTGCAAGAGTACTCGGCTTAAGGACTTTAAGGTCTGTTTGATGTGTGTTCGTCTGGTTGTGCGTTTAGGACATGATACGTAAGACATGATACGTGAGACATGATACGTGAGACATGATACGTGAGACATGATACGTGAGACATGATACGTGAGACATGATACGTGAGACATGATACGTGAGACATGATACGTGAGACATGATACGTGAGACATGATACGTGAGACATGATACGTGAGACATGATACGTGAGACATGATACGTGAGACATGATACGTGAGACATGATACGTGAGACATGATACGTGAGACATGATACGTGAGACATGATACGTGAGACATGATACGTGAGACATGATACGTGAGACATGATACGTGAGACATGATACGTGAGACATGATACGTGAGACATGATACGTGAGACATGATACGTGAGACATGATACGTGAGACATGATACGTGAGACATGATACGTGAGACATGATACGTGAGACATGATACGTGAGACATGATACGTGAGACATGATACGTGAGACATGATACGTGAGACATGATACGTGAGACATGATACGTGAGACATGATACGTGAGACATGATACGTGAGACATGATACGTGAGACATGATACGTGAGACATGATACGTGAGACATGATACGTGAGACATGATACGTGAGACATGATACGTGAGACATGATACGTGAGACATGATACGTGAGACATGATACGTGAGACATGATACGTGAGACATGATACGTGAGACATGATACGTGAGACATGATACGTGAGACATGATACGTGAGACATGATACGTGAGACATGATACGTGAGACATGATACGTGAGACATGATACGTGAGACATGATACGTGAGACATGATACGTGAGACATGATACGTGAGACATGATACGTGAGACATGATACGTGAGACATGATACGTGAGACATGATACGTGAGACATGATACGTGAGACATGATACGTGAGACATGATACGTGAGACATGATACGTGAGACATGATACGTGAGACATGATACGTGAGACATGATACGTGAGACATGATACGTGAGACATGATACGTGAGACATGATACGTGAGACATGATACGTGAGACATGATACGTGAGACATGATACGTGAGACATGATACGTGAGACATGATACGTGAGACATGATACGTGAGACATGATACGTGAGACATGATACGTGAGACATGATACGTGAGACATGATACGTGAGACATGATACGTGAGACATGATACGTGAGACATGATACGTGAGACATGATACGTGAGACATGATACGTGAGACATGATACGTGAGACATGATACGTGAGACATGATACGTGAGACATGATACGTGAGACATGATACGTGAGACATGATACGTGAGACATGATACGTGAGACATGATACGTGAGACATGATACGTGAGACATGATACGTGAGACATGATACGTGAGACATGATACGTGAGACATGATACGTGAGACATGATACGTGAGACATGATACGTGAGACATGATACGTGAGACATGATACGTGAGACATGATACGTGAGACATGATACGTGAGACATGATACGTGAGACATGATACGTGAGACATGATACGTGAGACATGATACGTGAGACATGATACGTGAGACATGATACGTGAGACATGATACGTGAGACATGATACGTGAGACATGATACGTGAGACATGATACGTGAGACATGATACGTGAGACATGATACGTGAGACATGATACGTGAGACATGATACGTGAGACATGATACGTGAGACATGATACGTGAGACATGATACGTGAGACATGATACGTGAGACATGATACGTGAGACATGATACGTGAGACATGATACGTGAGACATGATACGTGAGACATGATACGTGAGACATGATACGTGAGACATGATACGTGAGACATGATACGTGAGACATGATACGTGAGACATGATACGTGAGACATGATACGTGAGACATGATACGTGAGACATGATACGTGAGACATGATACGTGAGACATGATACGTGAGACATGATACGTGAGACATGATACGTGAGACATGATACGTGAGACATGATACGTGAGACATGATACGTGAGACATGATACGTGAGACATGATACGTGAGACATGATACGTGAGACATGATACGTGAGACATGATACGTGAGACATGATACGTGAGACATGATACGTGAGACATGATACGTGAGACATGATACGTGAGACATGATACGTGAGACATGATACGTGAGACATGATACGTGAGACATGATACGTGAGACATGATACGTGAGACATGATACGTGAGACATGATACGTGAGACATGATACGTGAGACATGATACGTGAGACATGATACGTGAGACATGATACGTGAGACATGATACGTGAGACATGATACGTGAGACATGATACGTGAGACATGATACGTGAGACATGATACGTGAGACATGATACGTGAGACATGATACGTGAGACATGATACGTGAGACATGATACGTGAGACATGATACGTGAGACATGATACGTGAGACATGATACGTGAGACATGATACGTGAGACATGATACGTGAGACATGATACGTGAGACATGATACGTGAGACATGATACGTGAGACATGATACGTGAGACATGATACGTGAGACATGATACGTGAGACATGATACGTGAGACATGATACGTGAGACATGATACGTGAGACATGATACGTGAGACATGATACGTGAGACATGATACGTGAGACATGATACGTGAGACATGATACGTGAGACATGATACGTGAGACATGATACGTGAGACATGATACGTGAGACATGATACGTGAGACATGATACGTGAGACATGATACGTGAGACATGATACGTGAGACATGATACGTGAGACATGATACGTGAGACATGATACGTGAGACATGATACGTGAGACATGATACGTGAGACATGATACGTGAGACATGATACGTGAGACATGATACGTGAGACATGATACGTGAGACATGATACGTGAGACATGATACGTGAGACATGATACGTGAGACATGATACGTGAGACATGATACGAGAACATGATACACGAAACATGATACACGAAACATGATACACGAAACATGATACACGAAACATGATACACGAAACATGATACACGAAACATGATACACGAAACATGATACACGAAACATGATACACGAAACATGATACACGAAACATGATACACGAAACATGATACACGAAACATGATACACGAAACATGATACACGAAACATGATACACGAAACATGATACACGAAACATGATACACGAAACATGATACACGAAACATGATACACGAAACATGATACACGAAACATGATACACGAAACATGATACACGAAACATGATACACGAAACATGATACACGAAACATGATACACGAAACATGATACACGAAACATGATACACGAAACATGATACACGAAACATGATACACGAAACATGATACACGAAACATGATACACGAAACATGATACACGAAACATGATACACGAAACATGATACACGAAACATGATACACGAAACATGATACACGAAACATGATACACGAAACATGATACACGAAACATGATACACGAAACATGATACACGAAACATGATACACGAAACATGATACACGAAACATGATACACGAAACATGATACACGAAACATGATACACGAAACATGATACACGAAACATGATACACGAAACATGATACACGAAACATGATACACGAAACATGATACACGAAACATGATACACGAAACATGATACACGAAACATGATACACGAAACATGATACACGAAACATGATACACGAAACATGATACACGAAACATGATACACGAAACATGATACACGAAACATGATACACGAAACATGATACACGAAACATGATACACGAAACATGATACACGAAACATGATACACGAAACATGATACACGAAACATGATACACGAAACATGATACACGAAACATGATACACGAAACATGATACACGAAACATGATACACGAAACATGATACACGAAACATGATACACGAAACATGATACACGAAACATGATACACGAAACATGATACACGAAACATGATACACGAAACATGATACACGAAACATGATACACGAAACATGATACACGAAACATGATACACGAAACATGATACACGAAACATGATACACGAAACATGATACACGAAACATGATACACGAAACATGATACACGAAACATGATACACGAAACATGATACACGAAACATGATACACGAAACATGATACACGAAACATGATACACGAAACATGATACACGAAACATGATACACGAAACATGATACACGAAACATGATACACGAAACATGATACACGAAACATGATACACGAAACATGATACACGAAACATGATACACGAAACATGATACACGAAACATGATACACGAAACATGATACACGAAACATGATACACGAAACATGATACACGAAACATGATACACGAAACATGATACACGAAACATGATACACGAAACATGATACACGAAACATGATACACGAAACATGATACACGAAACATGATACACGAAACATGATACACGAAACATGATACACGAAACATGATACACGAAACATGATACACGAAACATGATACACGAAACATGATACACGAAACATGATACACGAAACATGATACACGAAACATGATACACGAAACATGATACACGAAACATGATACACGAAACATGATACACGAAACATGATACACGAAACATGATACACGAAACATGATACACGAAACATGATACACGAAACATGATACACGAAACATGATACACGAAACATGATACACGAAACATGATACACGAAACATGATACACGAAACATGATACACGAAACATGATACACGAAACATGATACACGAAACATGATACACGAAACATGATACACGAAACATGATACACGAAACATGATACACGAAACATGATACACGAAACATGATACACGAAACATGATACACGAAACATGATACACGAAACATGATACACGAAACATGATACACGAAACATGATACACGAAACATGATACACGAAACATGATACACGAAACATGATACACGAAACATGATACACGAAACATGATACACGAAACATGATACACGAAACATGATACACGAAACATGATACACGAAACATGATACACGAAACATGATACACGAAACATGATACACGAAACATGATACACGAAACATGATACACGAAACATGATACACGAAACATGATACACGAAACATGATACACGAAACATGATACACGAAACATGATACACGAAACATGATACACGAAACATGATACACGAAACATGATACACGAAACATGATACACGAAACATGATACACGAAACATGATACACGAAACATGATACACGAAACATGATACACGAAACATGATACACGAAACATGATACACGAAACATGATACACGAAACATGATACACGAAACATGATACACGAAACATGATACACGAAACATGATACACGAAACATGATACACGAAACATGATACACGAAACATGATACACGAAACATGATACACGAAACATGATACACGAAACATGATACACGAAACATGATACACGAAACATGATACACGAAACATGATACACGAAACATGATACACGAAACATGATACACGAAACATGATACACGAAACATGATACACGAAACATGATACACGAAACATGATACACGAAACATGATACACGAAACATGATACACGAAACATGATACACGAAACATGATACACGAAACATGATACACGAAACATGATACACGAAACATGATACACGAAACATGATACACGAAACATGATACACGAAACATGATACACGAAACATGATACACGAAACATGATACACGAAACATGATACACGAAACATGATACACGAAACATGATACACGAAACATGATACACGAAACATGATACACGAAACATGATACACGAAACATGATACACGAAACATGATACACGAAACATGATACACGAAACATGATACACGAAACATGATACACGAAACATGATACACGAAACATGATACACGAAACATGATACACGAAACATGATACACGAAACATGATACACGAAACATGATACACGAAACATGATACACGAAACATGATACACGAAACATGATACACGAAACATGATACACGAAACATGATACACGAAACATGATACACGAAACATGATACACGAAACATGATACACGAAACATGATACACGAAACATGATACACGAAACATGATACACGAAACATGATACACGAAACATGATACACGAAACATGATACACGAAACATGATACACGAAACATGATACACGAAACATGATACACGAAACATGATACACGAAACATGATACACGAAACATGATACACGAAACATGATACACGAAACATGATACACGAAACATGATACACGAAACATGATACACGAAACATGATACACGAAACATGATACACGAAACATGATACACGAAACATGATACACGAAACAACAACGCTTTCAACAACTGACTGTTCACTATCACGGACCCAATTTTGGAAGTATTATGTTTTGTTTACCCCCAGATTGTGCCACCTTTATTTGACAAAGCGTCTACAGGACCAGTACAAGAAAGCAAATGTCTCTATCACCCTTCTGGACCATTGAAAAAAAGCAGTTGTTTCTATATATATTCAATAATGCAAACATCATTTTTTTTTTAAATCAGTTTCAGAACCTTAGGTCACTAGGAAGACACTGATTAAAAGTATCTTATTTTTATTTGACTAGCTTCACAAGATTTTTTTTTTAAATAAAAATAAAATTACTGTAAAATCATAAGCTTTTAAGCGGAATAAGAATAATTAAGCATATACAACCTAGCTATTTACAGAATTTAATAATTCTTTCAGTTTTTTTAAGGAAGTCTGTAGCACGTAGTTGTAGAATCTTGCAACTCATCGTAGACAATATTCTTACTCTCTGGTCAGCTATTATATTTAAAACCAACCAGCCGTTATCACCAAATCATGCCATCGGCTAGCTGATACAGAGATCGCAAATACTTTAATGGTTATTTGCCCTTTTGAATTGTAGTAGTGTTTTTAAATAAGCTTCATTAGCATAACCTAAAACTAACCCCACGATCTACACCCAGTCACTTATCCCACACCATACACACAATTTACCACACTCCAACCCTCACCCATACCAAAATCCACACCACCTTACACAGTACGACACCACGAACTACACCCCTAACCAAACCCCCACACAACCCCGGCCCACACTTCAACACTCTCTTGAACGCCACCCGACATCCTAAACCACAACATCGCACACCCCACCCCGCAAAAAAAAACACTACACCCTACAATGCACATTTAAAACACACTGTCCAGGATTTATATCCCTTTACTGTACATTGCCCAACCCACATCGCAGCCGCGCTACTTACATGATCCACACCCAGTTACTTATCCCACACCATTCCCAATACACCACAGCCTACTTACATGATCCACACCCAGTTACTTATCCCACGCCATTCCCAATACACCACAGCCTACTTACATGATCCACACCCAGTTACTTATCCCACGACATTCCCAATACACCACAGCCTACTTACATGATCCACACCCAGTTACTTATCCCACGCCATTCCCAATACACCACAGCCTACTTACATGATCCACACCCAGTTACTTAAACACCAATCCCAATACACCACAGCCTACTTACATGATCCACACCCAGTTACTTATCCCACGCCATTCCCAATACACCACAGCCTACTTACATGATCCACACCCAGTTACTTAAACACCAATCCCAATACACCACAGCCTACTTACATGATCCACACCCAGTTACTTATCCCACGCCATTCCCAATACACCACAGCCTACTTACATGATCCACACCCAGTTACTTATCCCACGCCATTCCCAATACACCACAGCCTACTTACATTATCCACACCCAGTTACTTATCCGACGCCATTCCCAATACACCACAGCCTACTTACATGATCCACACCCAGTTACTTATCCCACGCCATTCCCAATACACCACAGCCTACTTACATGATCCACACCCAGTTACTTATCCCACGACATTCCCAATACACCACAGCCTACTCCACTACACACAAAAACCTCACAATACACGCAGTATACCAAACCCCAACCCACCCGTCCCAAACCACACCACAGAGGCGTAGGGGGGGGGGGACAAAATGGGTTGGAAAAAAAATTGAAAGGTTGAGGGGGGGTGTGCAGAGTTTCTTCCAGAAAGCCCCCCCCCCCCCCCCCCCCCCCCGAAAATTTTTTACCGCCCGCCCGAACGAAATGAAATTTATATAATTCATATAGAAAATATATACTTTTAACAGTGTCCGCCCCCCCCCGAAGAAAGTTTACCGCCCCCCCCCCCCCGAAGATTTCAAGTGCACCCCCCCCCCCCCCGGAGCAAAAAGTCTGGAAGAAACACTGGGGGTGTGCAAATCAAAGTTTGAGGGGGGGGGGTGCAAATCGAAAGTTTAAGGTGGGGGGTGCTAATCGAAAGTTTGAGTCCCTGGGCGCCGAAAAGGGTCGCTACGCCTCTGCCACACCACTCCATTTTCTCACACAACTTCAAGAACCTTAGTATGAGTTAAGATGGTCAGCACGTACACATGTACTTGATGAACATGTACTTAAATACCTCAGGTAAATTAGGTATAAAAACACTGTGGATAAGGCTAAGAGTGAACCTGCCTCCAATATATAAAGTTTATAAACACTGTGGATAAGACTAAGAGTGAACCTGCCTCCACTATATAAATAAAGCAAATTTCAAATAAAGAATAACTATAGATCTAGTTGTTATTTTACAATCAGAATCATAGCATTTGTAACAGGTGAACTTTTGTGAATATTGTTTTTGCAGTTACCAGTAAAGTGGTGTATGAGCCGCACTACAGTACAATGATCTCTCCCATTCCTTATCATTATGTTAAAAAATAATCTTTGAAGAACACAAAAAGCAGTGGCTAATTCAAAGATGTCAAGATCTGAAAGTCACAGTGTAAAGATAAATATCTTGTAGGCTAGTATTGAGACTGATCCATCTATGAATTATAGTGTTATTTTGAAATTAGTTTTTTTTTATACCAACTCAGCTTTCACAAACTTTTTTATGCTGTGATATTTTAGCATTTATGTTGGAAATAGTAATAAGCTACTATATTAAATAGTAAAATAGTTATTGATCTGTTTAAATTTGAAATCTGCAATTAAATAAGTTTATCAATCCATGTCTATATTAAGAGTGATTATTTCCCCTACTGTCGTTCGCTTGACTAAATAAAATGACATGTCAAATTTTTTTTTGTTTTTTTTTTTTTTGCAATATTTGGTTGTGTTGTGTGTATATTTTGTTATTTGTTTTTTGTGATAAACTACTGTGTTGTGTGTATATTTTGTTTTGGTGTGATAAGCTGTTCTATTGTGGACCTAGATCGTGTTTTGTTCTTTTTACTTTCTCGTATATACGAAGTATAGAGAGTCTTGTAATCGTGCAAAAAAAAAAAATCGAGATTTTTGCAAATCTCGACGTTTTGTATCTCACTGATACGGAAAAACATAATTTTGCAATCTTGTCCGTATGTCTGTGTGTCTGTGTGTGTGTCCGTGTGTAAACACGATAACTTGAGTACCGTTACAGCTAGGTTGATGAAATTTCATATATAAGTATTTAATCAAAATCGTAGATACGTATCAACTTTTGAGCGATTTCCGATAACCGGAAGTGGTACTTTTCCTACTTTGAATTTTTCAAAAGCCTATAACTTGAGTACTATTTCAGATAGATAAATGAAATTTCATACGTAAGTAAAAGATCTAATTCTCTACCTTCTATTAAATTTTGAGTCATTTCCGTTGACTGGAAGTAGTACTTTACGCTACTTCCGATTTCTCAAAAAACTAATGTAAATTTTTAAAGTACTAATAATATTGCGCACTCTTATGCACTTTTTTATTTGGCGTTCACTTGATGTGCAATTCTTTTGTCTACGAGATTTTATTCTATTTTTAAAACTTTAAGTATTTAAAATGGATTAAAAATCATGTCTATAGCCCGAGTTCCCATCCCCTGTTATTTTATATAAGAATATTCGAGAAAGTTTAGGGGAGATCACTCCCGGTTTATTTTTTACTGATTTTGGTACATTTAAAATAGAATCACCATGGCGGAGCACGGGTATGCAGCTAGTATTGTAAATATCGCAATGACATAACAACTGTATATATTTGACTATTTTAATTTTAAACTATTTTGTTAATGCAAAAGAAGAATCAAATATTGGGGTTGTTTGTCTAAGGTGACAGCAATGGTGTTTTGTTTTAAAGATTGATAGAAAAAAGTGTGTGTTGTGAGTTCACGCGTAGGATGCAACACGTAAGTTTACACATGAATACACGGGGGTAAAGGTCAAGGATCAGCAACACACGTTACACGTGATAGATGTTAGAAAACTCTGGAACAAGTTGTATTCGGAACTCTCGAAGCCTTAGCGGTTTTGTTGGTTTCTTAATAAATAAATTTTATGGCATTTATTAATTCAACATTATTTTTTTTGTTTTTACCATTCAAAGTCTAAGTCACCGTCAAGTTCAAGGCCGTCTCCCCAGTCATCCATATCGTCAGACATGGCTAACATGAGAAGTACCAAATTCGTGGCGGCCGCATCTTGAGCGGCCTGGGGAAGTAACCGGGGCGGTCTGGCGATAGGAAGTGCCGAGTACGGATTGCCTCCCCTGCTAATGATCGTCCTCGGCTGGTTAAAACTGTTGCCGAGAACATACGCGAACATCAACGCCGCCGTGTTCCCGTCGTCGCCAAGGTCACCAAAGCCGTCGGTCAGGGATCCCAGGCCCTCGGTGAGGTCTTCCCTCAACTCTGCCACGCCATCGCCCAGCTCGCCCATCTGTTCACCCAAGGCCCGCGGTGAGGTCTTCCCCCAACTCTGCCACGCCCTCGCCCAGCTCGCCAATCTGTTCTGTTCACCCAACGCCTCGCCGGCTTTGCTGACGCCTTCGCTGATCTCCCCGAGGCCTTCGCCAATGTCGCCGATATCTGGGTCAAGGTCGACGTCTCCGACGATATCGCCGGCCTTGCCCACCAGGTCGGCGGCCGCGTCTTTGATGTTCCCGGCAGCATCCTGGATCCCATCCCCGATGTCTCCAAGATCCGGCGCGTCGATGACGTCACCGATCCTATCAAGCACATGCTGACACCGTCACCCAAATCAGCTACACCGTCGCCGATTACGTCACCAACGTTGACCACGGCGTCGCCTACGTCAGCCACAACGTCACCGGTGTCGCCGATGACGTCATCGATGCTCCCTACCGCATCTTTTACGATATCCGCTACGTCTGGCACCACGTCCTTGACCGTGTCGCTCTAAGGATTAGAAAAAAGAAATGATTCCTTCTCGTTTAAAATAAGACAAACAATGCGTCTACTTAATTTACGGTAAATACAGACATTTATAAATGCCTCACATAGAACATGATGTAGGAAATCTCCTTTAAATTACTTACCAAAGCCACCAGTGGAAGGACCAGAAAGTTGGCTGCCGAGTCCAAAGTTTTTTTCTGGAAACTTCACGCCACCGACCGCTGACTTGCCGTCACTGTGGACCTGCAACTTCGGCCAAAAAGGTTGGAGTTGTGTGTAGGTTGTAGGTTGTAGCTTAATACTAACCTAAGGTATAGTTATAGATCTTAGATATATAACACGGGAGTGTTTATTAGGTATAGTACAAAGGTATAGTTAAATTTTAACATTATTTTAAAGCCTTAACACATGTTAACACATTATTTGAAAGTCTTAGCACAAGTTAACATATTATTTAAAAGCCTTAACACATGGTAATACATTATTTGAAAGGCTTAACATATGTTAAATCATTATTTGAAAGCGTTAACACATGCTAACACATTATTTGAAAGCCTTAACAATAATAACACATTATTTGAAAGTCTTACCACATGTTAACATATTATTTGAAAGCCTTAACACATGTAAAATCATTATTTAAAAGCCTTTACACATGTTAACAAATTATTTGATATCTTTAACACATGTTACACGTTTTTTGAAAGCCTTAACACACGTTAACACATTATTTGAAAGCCTTTACACGTTTTAAGACATTATTTGAAAGCCTTAACACATGTTAACTCATTATTTTAAAGGCTTAACACATGTAAACATATTATTTGAAAGCGTTAACACGTGTTAACACATTATTTGAAAGCCTTAACACATGTTTACACATTATTTAAAAGCCTTAATATATGTAAACACATTATTTGAAAGCTTGTCACATGTTAACACATTATTTGAAAAACTTAACACATGTTAATACATTATTTGAAAAACTTAACACATGTTAACACATTATTTGAAAGATTTAACACATGTTAACGCAATATTTGAAAGCCTTTACACTTGTTGACACATTGTTTAAAAGCCTTCACACATGTTAACACAATATTTAAAAGCCTAAACACATGTTAACACATTATTTTAAAGCCTTAACACATGTTACCACTTTATTTAAATGCCTTTACACATGTTAACACATTTTTAAAAGCCTTAACACATGATAACACATTATTTGAAAGCCTTAACACATTTTAAAGCTTTTTTTTAAAGTCTTAACAAATGTTAAAACATTATTTCAAAGCCTTAATACATGATAAAAAATTATATAAAAGCCTTAACACATATTAACACATTATTTAAAAGACTTAACAAAAGTAAAAACATTTTTTGAAAGCCTTAACAAATTATTGGAAAGCCTAAAAACATGTTAACACATTATTTGAAAGCCTTAACACATGTTGACACATTATTTGAAAGCCTTAACACATGTTAACACATTGATTGATAGCCTTAAATCATGTAATACATAATTTTAAAGGCTTAACACATGTTAACACATTATTTCAAAGACTTAACACATGTTAAGACATTATTTGAAAGCCTTAACACATGTTAACACATTATTTGAACGCTTTAACACATGTTTAGACATTATTTGCAAGCCTTAACACATGTTAACACATTATTTGAAAGGCTTAACACATGTAACCACATTATTTGAAAGCCTTAACTCATCTTAACACATTATTTGAAAGCCTTAACACATGTTAACACATTACTTGAAAGCCTGAACACATGTTAACACACTATATGAAAACTTAAACACATGTTTACATTATTTGAAAGACTTTACACATGTTAACACATTTTTTAAACGCTTTAACACACCTTAACATTTTATTTGATAACCTTAACACATGTTAACACATCAAATAAAAGCCTTGACACATGTAAACACATTATTTGAAAGCCTAATAATTTTTAATAGCCTTAACACATGTAATACATTATTTGAAAGCCTTAACACATGTTAAAACATAATTTTAAAGCCTTAACACATGTAATTACCTTGTTTGAAATCCTTAACACATATAAACAAAATATTTGAAAGCCTTAACACATGTTAACACATTATTTGAAAGCCTTAACACGTGTTAACATTTGGATGGATTACCGTAAATCATGTAATACATAATTTTAAAGGCTTAACACATGTTAACACATTATTTCAAAGACTTAACACATGTTAAGACATTATTTGTAAGCCTTAACACATGTTAACACATTATTTTAAATCCTTAATATATGTTAAGACATTATTTGAAAGCTTTAAAATATGTTAATAAATTATTTGAAAGCTTTGACATATGTTAACACATTATTTGAAAGGCTTAACACACGTTTACACATTATTAATAGCCTTAACACACGTAATACAGTATTTGAAAGCCTTAAAACATATTAACACATTATTTCAAAGCCTTAACACATGTTAACACATTATTTGAAAGCCTCAACACATGTTAACACATTATTTGAAAGCCTTAACACATGTTAACACATTATTTCAAAGCCCTAACACATGTTAACCCTTAATTTGAAAGCCTTAACACATGTTATTACCTTGTTTGAAATCCTTAACACATATTAACACATTTTTTGAAAGCCTTACCACATGTTAACACATGATTTGAAAGCCTTAACACATGTAAACACACGATTAGAAAGCCTTAACACATGTTAACACATCAAATAAAACCCGAAACACATTGAAACACATTATTTGAAAGCCTTAACTCATCTTAACACTTTATTTGATAACCTTAACACATGTTAAGACATCAAATGAAAGCCTTAACACATGTCAACACATTATTTAAAAGCCTTTAACACATGTTAGCACATTATTTCAAAGCCTTAACACATGTTAACACATTATTTGAAAGCCTTAACACATGTTAACAGTTTATTTAAAAGCCTTAACAATGTAAAAACATCAAACTAAAGCCTTAACACATGTTAACACCTTGTTTGAAAGCCTTAACACTTGTTAACACATTATTTCAAAGCCTTAACACATCTTAACACGTTATTTGATAACCTTACCACATGTTAACACATCAAATGAAAGCCATAACATTATTTGAAAGAATTAACACATGTGAACACATTAAATGAAAGCCTTAACAAATGTTAACATTTTATTTAAAAGCCTTAACAATGTAAAAACATCAAATAAAAGCCTTATCACATGTTAACGCATAAATTGAAAGCCTTAACACATGTTAACACCTTGTTTAAAAGCCTTAACACTTGTTCACACAGTATTTGAAAGACTTAACACCTGTTAACACATTATTTGAAAGCCTTAACACATGTTAACACATCAAATAAAACAGGAAACAGGAGTTAACACATTATTTAAAAGCTTTAAAACATGTTAACACATTATTTAAAAACCTTAACACATGTTAACACATTATTTGTAAGCCTTAACACATGTTAACACATTATTTTAAATCCTTAACATATGTTAAGACATTATTTGAAAGCTTTGACATATGTTAACACATTGTTTGAAAGGCTTAACACACGTTTACACATTATTGATAGCCTTAACACACGTAATACAGTATTTGAAAGCCTTAAAATATATTAACACATTATTTCAAAGCCTTAACACATGTTAACACATTATTTGAAAGCCTCAACACATATTAACACATTATTTGAAAGCCTTAACACATGTTAACACATTATTTCAAAGCCCTAACACATGTTAACCCTTAATTTGAAAGCCTTAACACATGTTATTACCTTGTTTGAAATCCTTAACACATATTAACACATTTTTTGAAAGCCTTACCACATGTTAACACATGATTTGAAAGCCTTAACACATGTAAACACACGATTAGAAAGCCTTAAATCATGTTAAAACATAAAAAAAAACCCGAAACACATTGAAACACTTTATTTGATAACCTTAACACATGTTAAGACATCAAATGAAAGCCTTAACACATGTCAACACATTATTTAAAAGCCTTTAACACATGTTAGCACATTATTTCAAAGCCTTAACACATGTTAACACATTATTTGAAAGCCTTAACACATGTTAACAGTTTATTTAAAAGCCTTAACAATGTAAAAACATAAAACTAAAGCCTTAACACATGTTAACACCTTGTTTGAAAGCCTTAACACTTGTTAACACATTATTTCAAAGCCTTAACACATCTTAACACGTTATTTGATAACCTTACCACATGTTAACACATCAAATGAAAGCCATAACATTATTTGAAAGAATTAACACATGTGAACACATTAAATGAAAGCCTTAACACACGTTAACACATTATTTGAAAGCTAAAACATGTAAACACTTATTTAAAAGCCTTAACACTTGTAAAAACATCAAATAAAAGCCTTATCACATGTTAACACATTATTTGAAAGCCTTAACACATGTTAACATTTTATTTTAAAGCCTTAACAATGTAAAAACTTCAAATAAAAGCCTTAACACATGTTAACACATTATTTCAAAGCATTAACGTATGTGAACACATTATTTGAAAGCCTTAACACATGTTAACATTTTATTTAAAAGCTTTAACAATGTAAAAACATCAAATAAAAGCCTTAACACATGTTAACGCATAAATTGAAAGCCTTAACACATGTTAACACATTATTTGAAAGCCTTAACACACGTAATACATTATTTGAAAGCCTTGAAACATATTAAAACACATTATTTCAAAGCCTTAACACATGTTAACACATTATTTTAAAGAATTAACACATGTTAACACATTATTTGTAAGCCTTAACACATGTTAACACATTATTTGAAAGCCTTTACACGTGTTAACACATTATTTGAAAGCTTTAACATATGTTAACACATTATTTGAAAGCTTTAACATATGTTAACACATTATTTGTAAGCCTGAAGACATGTTTACACATTATTTGATAGCCTTAACACATGTTAACACATTATGTGAAAGCTAAAAAAAGTAAACAGTTTTTTAAAAGCCTTAACACATTTAAAAACATCAGATAAAAGCCGTATCACATGTTAACACCTTTTTTGAAAGTTTTACACATGTCAACACATTATTTGAAAGCCTTAACACATGTTAACACATCAAATAAAATCCGAAACACATTGAAACACATTATTTGAAAGCTTTAACACATGTTAATACACTATTTAAAATACTTAACACATGTTAACACATTATTTGAAAGCCTCAACACATGTTGAGACATTATTTGAAGGCCTTAACACATGTTAACACATTATTTTAAAGGCTTAACACATTTAAACACATTATTTGAAAGCCTTAACACATGTTAACACATTATTTGAAAGCCTTAACACTTGTTAACACATTATTTTAAAGACGTTAGTGAAAGTAATGGCAGCTTGTTACATTCTCCCCTCATTTGTCGAGGTTACATAAATAGGTGAGCTCTACTTCACTTGCCCTATGGACCTTCAATTTGGAAGGGGTTTTTCCTATTTAACAGTTTCGAAATGATAACGTTACTACACAATGACCTGGATTATACCTCAGCGCACACAGAAAATTCATGCCCAAAACTTGATAAAATGTTAACCAGTTTTAGCAATGTGATGGGTCTACTTGTGGTCGACGCCTCTGTCCTACCGTGGATCGTGTCGGGTTATGTACACACCACTGTTGTTATGATTGCTGAAAAAGCCACGGACCTCATCAAAGGGAGACAATCATGAATAATAGCACGCAACACAAATATGTTAATAAACTATAGAACTACTAGTAAAATATTTATTTTGGTCTTAATTTTTCACATTGTAAACACATCTTTTGAATTATAGAATAAATCAAGTTTAAAAATGATTATTTAAAAAGTGCTTGATCGGTTAATTAAAGACAGCTACTATTGAAAGTAAAGAGGTGGAAGACAAAAGCACACACCTCTGTTGGAGTACTGCGTAGAGCTTTTCCAAATGGAAGAATGTTTGTGTCATTGTGTGTCATTATGCTACTTATTGAATTAGTTTTCTTTTTGATCACCAATTTATTTCAGCTCTAGTTATAAATCCCAACCCCCTCCCATCCGACCACGAACTTTTTTCTCCCCCTTTTATTTCGTTCCAACTTTTGGAACATCTCTTCCCATTCCTTCCTTACCATCATTACTATTTAATTACTGATTTAATTTATTATGTCTTTAAAAAAAAATGAAATCCTTAAACCCTTATGAATTCATGAAAAATACGTACCAGAAGACAGTGTGTCTATTACTGTTGTAAATATGAACCCGTCTTTGGAAACTTATGATGGAAATGTAACACTAAGGCAAACAAATAGGTAATGTTAGTGTACGCTACAAATTATACGCCTGAGACAAAGTAAATAATACATTTATATAAGCACCATAAACATATTGATCGTGGACAACCCAAGACTAACATATTCACTCTACCTAATGGTGAGTTACCGAAGCCTGTTGAGTTACCAACACTCTGTTGAGTTACCAGTTACAGCTTGCCGAGTTACCAACACCCTGTTAAGTTAACAGCACCCATTGAGTTACCCGAAGCCTGTTAAGTTACCCGCACCCATTGAGTTACCTACAGCTTGCTGAGTTACCAACACCCTGTTAAGTTAACAGCACCCATTGAGTTACCCGCAACCTGTTAAGTTACCCGCACCCATTGAGTTACCCGAAGCCTGTTAAGTTACCCGCACCCATTGAGTTACCTACAGCTTGCTGAGTTACCAACACCCTGTTGAGTTACCAGCACCTCTTTGAGTTACCCGAAACCTATTAAGTTACCCGAAGCGTGTTGAGTTACCCGTAAGCCACACATAATGCCCTACACATTGTCCTGAAGTTTAGTGAAGCACATAAACACGCCAGGGCAAATATGGGTCAAGCTAACCACATACAGCGCTTGATAGTATCCGTACAGTAGTTAGACCTCGCACACTGAAGGAAGGCACAATACGTAAACATGTCTGGTCTACTGTGGACGTTACTTTTACTGGTGGCTGCTGTCTGTGTTAAAGTGTTTATAGTGGACCAGAGGGCTACTCAACACAGGGATTATATGATAGACAGATTCAATGCATCTTACGACTTCATTATAGGTATTATTTTTTTTTAAAGAATTTTTAAGTTTCTCTGATAAAATGTTACTATTAAAAAAACAATATGCAATAGTGTTAAATAACGGAACAGTCATTATGGAGCCACTCTCGTTTAAGCAGAGATCAAGTTAAGATAAAGAGGCCTATACTAAATACGGCGGACAGGGGGTGCTTTTAATATGTGTGTATGTGACGTTAGGTTAAGGCTAATTAATTTTAACTGGACATTTATATGGTTAAAGGCTTACTTAAATATGTTCTAAAGTTTGTCATTTTTACATGGCTACTTATATATATATATATATATATATATATATATATATATATATATATATATATATATATATATATATATATATATTCAAAGTTGAAAAAATTAAACTCTTTTAAATCTTTGAATATCAAATATGTTGGTTAATTTCTATTTATAGTTCTAAACGTTCATGGGAAACAACTTACTTTTTTAGTGTCAAAAGTCGTTAAAAAACAAAAATTCGACAGTAACAAAATAAATATGTAATTTTTATCATCCATTATTTTTCAAACATTACAATTAAAAATTTATTTTAAATTTATGTCTAGTTAAAATGCTGTTTTGAGTATTGAATTATCTATGTGATCTAGTTTAATTTATAAACGGTTTAGCGTTATTAAATATCTTAATTTTTAGAGTTCTCAGTGATTAATTAAACCAGTGTTTCGAAGTGGTGGTATTGGCCGTGTTTTTATGTTTGATTTGATGTGTCTTATTGCAATCAACTTTAATTTTATGGTTGCCTTAAATTTGTATCATTTTTTTCTGTAATCCCAAATTTATTTCAGCTCTACTTACAAGCCCAACCCCCCCCCCCCCTCCCCCTCAGCACACCACGACGATGGGAAAAGAAATCCCTAGAATCATCATTTAATTACACATTTGCATTTTCAGGTTTCTTTTTGTTTTTGTTTTAAAATAAAATTGTAATTAGACGTTTTGTATTAGATGTATGTATAGGCAAACCACTTTAAACGAATGAAAGTAGGCTACAAGTAAGAAAGAGGTATCACTGTTGTAAATCTGTATCAGTCCTTACAAGCCGATGATGAAAACTGTAATACTAAAGCGAACACGTAAGGTAAACTGATGCTGTAAATTGTATGTCTGAAGAGAAAAAGAATTTTTTTTTTTTTTTACTAACACACGTATAGTCTTGATAAACTCTCCCCCCCCCCCCTCTCCTCTTCTCCTACCTCGTAACATTGTCAGTAAGTTTTTGTTCAATACTGACCAGTGATATGCTTGCCCGCGCAGTATAAAAAGTATGCATAGTTAAATATCTCAACTTCAAAACGGGTGTGCGCGAAATTAAATTAAGTTCAACCCCAAATCTTCAGCATTAAGCTTTTAGTGAACATATTTGAACTTTAACTTGAGCCAAAACATAACATGACCTCATTATTCGTCATGTCAGCTTACAGCTATAGCGTGTAGTTATATTTATTTACAGGAAAAAAAACTTTCTGCACTGTGTAGGCCGATGTAGTGTAACAAAAACCTTTGTGCACTGTGTAGGCCGGTGTAGTCTAACAAAGACCTTTCTTCACTGTGTAGGCCGGTGTAGTCTAACAAAGACCTTTCAGCACTGTGCAGGCCGGTGTAGTGTAACAACGACATTTCAGCACTGTGTAGGCCGATGTAGTGTAACAAAAACCTTTCAGCACTATGTAGGCGGATGTAGTGTAACAAAGACCTTTCTACACTGTACCCGATGTAGGTTATCTGAAACACGAATAGCTGATGTTCTGGTTCACCAACTGTGTTATGGATGGTTGAGTTGAAGTACCGAGACTTGTAATGTTATGCTGGTAACTACTGACTTTCGTAGTCTTAGAACGATAATCTTCATCGTAAGATTGGTCAATAATGTGAACGTTGTGGTAGTAATGAATGTATGAGAAGTAAACTAGGATATAACAATTGGGTCTAGGACTTATCCACCCCCGCAGAAATTAACGTACGGATTCATTACCCCCTACCAATTAGCCCTCCAATCCCCCTCCCCCTCCATTCTGAAGAACCTTAACTCTAACCCCAACCACAAATCTATAGCTAATCCTAACCCAACATCAATCCTAACACCAACACCAAATCTATAGCTAATCCTAACCCAACAACAATCCTAACACCAACACCAAATCTACATCTAACCCTAAATCAGACTCTAGCCCTAGCCCTAACTTTAACTGGGTGGAGGGTAGATGACGGGGGGGGGGGGGCAAATGCTCCGTTGGAGGGTAAATGGGTGGGGCTAATTGTTTGGGCGGGGTGGGGGGGGGGAGGTAATATGTCCTGCTCCCATACAGATTACCTACCTAAGCACGAAAATGTTTGTAGCTATGAATATAGAATCTTAAATATGCTGTACAAGTCTCAATTATCTACGTAGTCGCCGCTTTACAGAGCACGGCAATGGCACAATTCTTTTTAAATGGCTTTATAATTAGCCTGCTAAAACTAATTACCCGGTGGCAATTAATTACAATGCTGCTCATAATATCTGGACGGTATTGTGTTGTAACACGACACATTATTGTAGATTAATGACACTAATTAAGTAATGTTTTTTTTTTTAAATCTTACATTCCTTTTATAATTAAAGACTTATTTTTAATAATTATTTTAGATATACTAAAAAACGTATATATTATTTCCATTATTCGACTTTTTTGAACTTGACTTTGGTTTTAGACTACTTGTTACAAGCTTTTATTTAACTCACTTCCTCTGTCGTCAGTCGTCAGTCTGTCTAGATCGATACGCGAGAGTGAAAATTCGGACACTTCTATTTGACCAATACGATTCTCAGTTGGCACGAGGGTCAAGACATGAAGACAATGCAATCTGAAATTAAATTTGACTTAATTGGATGCCTAATTAATCTGTTATCAATTAATTAAAATTTGGACCGAATTAGTAGGCATGTATATCCAACCACACCACACGCGTCATCACGTTCAATAGCTGCGCCATCACGTTCAGTAGGCGCGCAATGGTTTTTAGTCATGTAACTCTATATATATAATTCTCTTCTGGGAGCCGTTAGAAAACAAGCTGCAAGCGCGCCTTGCAGTCCCCTCTTTTCCTCTCTCTCCCTACCACCCCCACCCCCACCCCCCTCACATGGTCGGGTGAGCTGTGGTTCACGCTAAATGTTTACGATCGTAGAGCCGGGTTTGGTGACGGCTAAATTTAGTTTGAAACGATTTTAAACTTAGAGGAGGTAACTAAGAGGAGGCTACCTTCACAGAGGGGGGGGGGGGGGGTGTTAGTGTTTTAAAGCAAATATTTTCAGTGGCAGCATTGGTACTGTCGAATTCACAAATTATGATTTACTGAAAAGTAGAAAAAAAAAAAACTAAATAGCGGCGTATGATACACCGCGGGTCGGCTCGTTGTAAATAAAACATGTAAAGTACTGGAAAAAATTTTTTTCATAAAAAACGTTTTAATAACAAGCTTTTATGTACTAATGCACTAAAAAGTAGAAAATAAATTATAGACTACTATTTAAATAACTATAAAGAAAAGCGCGGGTCTCTTCCTAAACATTAGTAAAGGTATCCAATAGATACTAAAGTGACCCACGCTTTTCTTTCTAGTTATTTAAATAGTAGTCTATAATTTATTTTCTACTTTTTAATGAATTATTACATAAAAGCTTGTTATTAAAACGTTTTTTTTATGAATTGTTTTTTTTTTAATTTCGCTTTGTAAACATTAAAAAAAGTACTTTATTATCACAAACTAACTAGCTAAGCATGTATGGAACTATTGGTTTAGCTTGATACTATCAAACTTAGTAATGTTTAGTAATGTTTTAGAACGGCGTAGCTCGACAATTAAAATGAAAAGTCGTCTACTTTATCATCAGTCGGTGGTGGCACCGCTGGTTGTGTGGTGGCCGGGAGGTTGTCAGAGGACCGTGACGTCACGGTGCTGCTACTGGAAGCGGGGGAGAACGACCTGGGCAACAATAACGTTCGAATACCTGGGCTGGCTTTCCTGACGTTGAACAGTAGTGTGGACTGGGAGTATTACACGGAGCCGCAGGATGGGAAGTATCAGGGACTTAAAGGAGGCGTAAGTTGATCGACGTCGTCTTTTCCAGCTTGTGCCCAAGAGACATGGAGCAGATGAAGTAGAGTGCATCTGTTTGTGGTCAGCATCATGCACAGCGCCTTATTAAACTCATAACTTGAGTCAGTTATTTATCAGAGCTGGGTGGACTCAGGGTGGTCCGGCAGCCATAAGTCAGAACCGAGATCCGAACTCGAGACCTTCGGACTAGCACTCAAACGCTCTACCATTCGACCACACATTCCCTGCATAAGTAGATTGTTCAATAAAAACATTGCATATTTAACACGAATAATTAGAAAGGAAATGAAATGGCCTCCCTCATATAGGTACTTAGTTAATGATATAAAGACAGGGAAATCAGTCAATAAAGAATGTGTTGGTTCTTTAAACTGTAGTATATTGATAAAAATGTTTGGTTTTATCATGCTGTATTATTGTATACAAAAATTACTCTCAGAAAATCTACTGGCCCAGAGGTAAGGTCATGGGCGGTTCTGGAAGCTTAAACGGCATGCAGTGGGTCCGTGGTTCCAGACACGACTACAACAGGTGGGCTGATTACCTGGGAACCACTGACTGGGACTACAGACACGTCTTGCCTTACTTCAAGAAATCTGAGGACATGAACATACCTGAGCTAAGGGATTCAGGTATGGTTTTTTTTTTTTTTTCAAAAACTTAAGTTTTAATAATTAAAATAAGTGAACCTGCCATCGCTAACTTTAAAAAAAGCGGTATCATGTAAAATAACATACTTTAAAATGTTTTTTTTCTTTTAAAAAGTGTATCACGGAAAAGATGGGCCGGTTTCCGTCAATTATGCTGACCATTTGCCTATCGCTGGTCACTTAATTGAGGCAGCAAAATCAACAGGATTTCCGTTCAACCCGGACTACAATGGGGACACTATGGAAGGTAATTCGTTCATAACTTTAAGCATTTACAAATGTTTAGTAGTTTATTGAAATTCGTATACATAAAATAGTCCACCAAAGTCATTTGCTACAGACTTGACCTTTAACCTCTAGGAATATCCTACTCACAACTCAACACAAAGAACAGCGAACGTTGGACAACAAGCCAGGCTTACATCCACTCAGACTCGAGCAGGTCAAACTTACACGTGTCCACTCACTCACACGTCCAGAAGGTCAGAAATTTGTTTTACTTAGGAAATGATGAGTTGATATTGTGTGCCATAATACAGCATTTAGTGATTATGCCAGTAAAATATCCGGGAAGTTTTAAAAAATAGCTTAATTTAAAACGAGAGAAATACGAATAAACAGTTTTAAAATGTTGACACCAAATCAATGGCTACTATCTGTTGTTTCTTCAAATTTTATAGCTAGGTTTGTACTTTAAATAACATAACCCTAAGGATAACCGATAGACGCCGAACTAGAACTAAAGGTTAATTAATTATGCAAAGCATTCATAATTAATATATACATCTTTACCTCAATAAATGAAAAAGAAATTCTATCAATAGACCATTAGAACGTGTAAGCTCATTACACATGTTGTAAAGTAGAAACTTTTTGTTAACAATTTTTCTTTTAGGTAATTATTGAGAACAATAAGGCAACGGGTATCGAGGTAATAAAACAAGGCCGCAAATATATCGTTCATGCCACAAAAGAAATCATCTTGTCTGCAGGGTCTGTAGGCTCTCCACAGATTCTCATGTTGTCCGGCATTGGCCCTAAAACACATCTGGAAAATATGAAGGTATTCGTGCTTATCATACTGGTCACAATATTCCTGCTTACCATACTGGTCACAATAGTTTATAATTAAATTTTTGAAGTAATTTAAAATGTGCTTATAAAAGCTGTATAATAGCTTCCACTCATGTGTAGTGCTTAAGTAAGGACACCGCACGTTAATAGTAGTATAAATCCTTTTTTCTTTATTTTGATAATAAAACTCTGTCAGTATTTAAGGTTGAAAACACTAAACTTGGTGACCTGTGAATCGTTTGTGTGAATGTTTGGTGTAGATTCCTGTTATAGCTGATTTGCCTGTGGGAGAAAACCTACAAGATCATGTTTTGTTTGACATGAGCGTCAGCATCAAACAGCCCTTAACTGCCAGTTTGGAGACGATCGGAAGTTGGTGGTCGATTCTCAAGTACACCTTGTTTGGAACAGGTTGTCTTTTGTTTGAAAAGTTAAACTAATGTCTTATACGTCTATACACATTTGTGATGTAATTTATTGACCCCTCACCCAACACACACAATACACCTCCCCCATAAAATCGTTTCGCTAACCCTTTTACAAGACCTCACAGCTTGTGTAATTTACTGACACCCCGCCTTCCAACACACATTCACTCACCCTTTAAATCATATAGCTAACTCTTTACAGGACCCCTCAGCTCACAATGTGCTTTTTTTATTTACCCTCCCTTTCTACCCCTCCCCCCCCCAGAAACACCTTTTAAATCGTAGAACTAATCCTTTACAGCACCCCTCAGTTCACCATGTTTTATTTATTTACCCCTCCCCCCTTCTACAAACCCTCCCCCACCCCCACAAACACATTTTAAATCGTAGAACTAACCCTTTACAGGACCCCTCAGTTCACCATGTTTTATTTATTTACCCCTCCCCCCTTCTATCCCCCCCTCACCTTTTAAATCATAGAACTAACCCTTTACAGGACCCCTCAGTTCACCATCTTTTGTTTATTTATCCCTCCCCCCTTCTACAAACCCTCCCCACCCCCACACCTTTTAAATCATTGAACTAACCCTTTACAGGACCCCTCAGCTCCCCATATGTCATGCAGAACATGGCTTTTAAGAGCACGACGACAGCAACTAGAGAAAAAGATTGGCCAGATTTGCAGCTACATTTTGTTCATCTGTTGCCACATACATATGCGCTGAAATACAACTATGCTGACCACGTATGTCAACGTTATTATCTCTTTATTTTTAGATTTTTGTTGAATCTAAATTCTTTTTAATTTAAAAATAGAAGAGCCCAGTGCTAAAAGTACTTAAGTCACATTTTTGTGAAAATCAAACCAAGCATTGATCGTTATTCCTCTAGTTTAACTTTATCTTATAAACAAATAGTGATACTGAAGAATTTATTTAATTAGCTCTTCCAAATAAACAAATAAAATAAAAACTTAATGTTTCATAGTAAATTTTAATCTTTGAACTCATTTTTCTCAAAATGTTGTTTTTATGACTTAAGTACTTTTAGGACTAATTCAGTTCATTGCATAGCTCTTTGTCTTCATTTTCCTTCGATATCAATGACACATTGGAACACCCCATATAGTTCTTTCTTTCCAGTCCCTGGAGACTTTATTTGCACCATAACTTAAGTTATTTGTGTTTATTCTAGGTTAATACACAAATGACACCAAGGAACTCCGAGAAGTATGGATTTATGTGTTTACCATCTTTACTTAGACCGGAAAGTAGAGGAAAGATAACTCTGAGATCGAGTGATCCGTTTGATTACCCGATTATCGTTCCTAATTATCTAGACAAGCAAGAAGACGTAGATTTGTTAATAAGGGGTAAATTTTATTTCGCTATCTAGTAAAATTTATATATATATATATATATATATATATATATATATATATATATATATATATATATATATATATAGAGAGAGAGAGAGAGAGAGAGAGAGAGAGAGAGAGAGAGAGAGAGACTTTTTATATATGTACATATAGTGAGTAGAACTACTATGTGTTAACATATTGACTTGCTTAATCTATTTTTAAAAAAGTAAAGAGCTGATTACAATAGTAGGATTAGGAACTTTTTTTTTCCCAAGGTGTTCATGAATGTGAACAGATTGTGAACTCTGAAACAATGAAATCGCTTGGCGCTGAATTCACGGAGAAGGATCCTGCCTCTCCATGTAAACAGCACAGGTTCAAATCCAACGAGTACTGGGAGTGTGTCCTAAGGCTGAGACCACTGACCATCTACCATCCTGTGGGGACTTGTAAAATGGGACCAGACGGTGACTCCACCTCGGTCGTAGATCCACACTTTAGGTACGCTAAATATCGTGGTCAAATCAATAAAGATAAACTTAATTATTAACAGGGACAATTTGTTTTGATATAATTTTACTACATTTATACTGATAGTAATGGTCTTTGATAAATTTTCAGAGTTCGTGGTATATCAGGCCTCCGTGTGGTAGACGCCTCTGTGATGCCATGGATTGTGTCAGGGAACACAAATGCTCCTGTTGTTATGATAGCTGAGAAGGCTGCGGACATGATTAAAGGGAAACAACTACTACCCCCTAGTGATTTATAAATATAACACAATTTATATATAATTTTTTTTTAACTTTTTTGTTACTTTCTATCTTTTAATTAAACAAATGAAGGATGACAAATCTTATAGTGAATTTTTTCATTACATATTTACTGCAGCTTTCATGTGAAAACACTATATGTAGCATTAAGCGATGAATCTACAGCACACGTGTGATGGTCCTCTTTGCTGTGTAAGACTAAAAAATGGACTCTAATACAGACTAGAAGACACGTATTATAGGGCTTTATAAATAAGCAGAGGCGTCGCGAGGAGGGGGCGGGGGTTGGGGACAGCGCCTGGTGACACAATTTAAGGGGTGACACCATGGCAAAAAAATATGAACAATTCATTCAAGAAATATGCAATTTACCAAATGCAGTTAATGAATGATTAGAGTTAATTAACCTGTCCAAATAAGTGACTTTAGATAAACATCTTTACTATTAACTGTGCAGATTTTACAACTGTCACTGGTGGGGGGGGGGGGGGGGGGGGGGGGGGGGGGGGAATGACAACAATTGCATAATTTACAGCGGGAAAAAAGGCTTTGTTGAGTATTTTGAATTATTTAAAAGTCTATCAACGACCGGAGAGAACATATACATAGCGATATGTATACCTTTATATATATATATATATATATATATATATATATATATATATATATATATATATATATATATATATATATATATATATATATATATATATATATATATATATATATATATATATATATATATATATATATATATATATATATATATATATATATATATACTAGCGTACCCGTCCCCCGCGCGTTGCCGCGGGATAGAAGAAAGTTTGACGAAATGTATTAGAAGGATTTCACCCACGCGTTACCAATCATATGTTCTTAGACGAGGGACCTTTTTTTCCAAAAGTGAGTTATTTAAACGTAAACAATGCCTGCGCTTCTATCATAAATATCGGGACACGGGTTTACCTACACTACCGCATGAAAACATTGAGTGTACATTAATCACTGACCGAAATAATATGGTAGAACACACTTCGGTGACCGCTCATGAGTCAGAGACGTAGAGGGGCGCTCTCAGGGCCCCACCCCCCGATTACACTACCGCATAGGCCCGGCGTACGACCCCTGGCTCCTTAAAACTAACAGGCGCCATCGTGCCAAATAGCATCCTGTTAATAATGATGCAGATTTCGTCATTCGCTCAAGTGACACAAATGAACAGGATTTTTTTCTTTAACACGTAAAAAAATTATTTGACGTGTTTTAAACATCAGTGTGACTGATGCAATATGCTAGCGTTACTAATGTCTATTATTAGATGCTCGATCTCAATTTCTGACTGGATTATCTAATAATAGATGCTTATTGCATCATTCGCAAAGTGACGAAACTCTACTGTAGGCTCCTCATATTCAAAAAGTTTTTATTTCATCTTTCGCATGGTGACGAAACTGTACAGAAGGATTTCCTCGCGTTACAAAGTTATTTTAGAAGCCTGTTGTAGTGTTAACGCTGAATATAGTACTAATTTGGGCAATGGTTAGGGTTTGGGCTCTGTTATAACTTGGATTTGGGTTTGATTAATAATATGTAATGGTTGGCTTTCAATTTCCTAAGGATGTTTTAATAAACAACCTAATACTTTAGGGCTACTACTTTCCGTAGCCTAACACCCCTTTTCAGAAGATTCCATATTCATTAAACAGGTTTGTCAACAACAGAAATTTCACCCCCCCCCCCCCACCCCCAATTCTAAATGTTTGAAAAAAAAATGAAAAAAATTCTATCTACAGCACGTGGTGTTCCCAAGCGGTCACCCATCTAAGTACTAACCACGCCAGACGTTGCTTGACTTCGGTGATCGGACGAGAACCGGTATCTTCAACATTGTATGGCCGTAGATATACAATAACAAAAAAGTAGTATTTTATAATGATGTCTACATGAACCTTTTGACATAAGCAACACGCACTAAAAAACTAATATTCGTAGATTAAAAATAACTCAAGAAAAATAATTTCAACCTTCGTCTTCTATTTATTTCTGAAAAAAAAAGTAAAAAATACATTTTTATCAAAAAAAAAAATTTAAAAATAAATAAAAATTTCAATCTACAGCACGTGGTGTTCACAAGCTGTCACCCATCTAACTACTAACCACGCCAGACGTTGCTTGACTTCACGTGTTTCTAAAACCTTCAAAACTAATCTGGCATCCCTTTTTACAAGCTTTTATTTAACTCACTTCCTCTGTCTGTCGACAGTCTGTCGTCAGTCTAGATAGAAACGTAGGAGTGAAAATTCGGACAGTTCTACTTGACCGATACGATTCACAGTTGGCACGTGGGTCAAGACATGAAGACAATACAATATGAAACTAAATTTGACTTAATTGGATGCCTAATTAATTTTTTATGAATTAATTAAAATTTGGACCGAATTAGTAGGCATGTCTAGCCAACCACACCACACGCGTCATCACCTTCAATAGCTGCGCCATCACGTAATGGCTGCGTTCAAAAACCATTGCGCGCCTACTGAACGTGATGTTTAGTAGGCGCGCAATTGTTTTTAGTCATGTAACTCTATTGTAAATAAAACATGTAAAGTACTGAAAAAAAATTCATAAAAAACGTTTTAATAACAAGCTTTTATGTAATGATGCACTAAAAAGTAGAAAATAAATTATAGACTACTATTTAAATAACTATAAAGAAAAGCGTGGGTGTCTTCCTTAACATTAGTAAAGGTATACAATAGATACTATAGTGACCCACGCTTTTCTTTATAGTTATTTAAATAGTAGTCTATAATTTATTTTCTACTTTTTAGTGCATCATTACATAAAAGCTTGTTATTATAACGTTTTTTATGAATTTTTTTTTCACGATGGTTTGATCTGTTCTGAAACCCATATTTCTCTCAATAATGTAAAAAACAATAAATTGTTTCCTTTTCCGCAGTTGAAACTCATATTTCAGAAGATTTCTTTAATACTGCATTATTGAACAGTGATGATAAAATTAAACTCCCCTTCCCACCCCCATTCCCTTTCCTTGTCGCATCAAAATATACTGTTGACTTTTTTTTTTTAGCCTGACAACGCGATGTTGTAAATGACACAACAATGTCACAGGTTATGTAACATCAGATACTTCATTCAAAAATGTTATGTAACCAGGCATAAGCTGGTCTCGACTTTGTGGGTTGTGTTTCTAAAAAACTCATAATTATGTCCTATCATCCCTTTTTTTCACAATTTTTTATCGGTTCTAACACCCCTACTTTTTTACTTAATTTTCTACACGCGCATGTAAAAAAATGTCTTAATATTGGTATCAAACTAATAGACTCTTCCTATAAGAGGTGTGTTATAATGAAGGAATCATAGTATTATTACCTACAGTAATTTGGACAAGGATTAGGGTTAGGGCTATGGTATAACTTGGATTTGTGTTTGAATAATAATATATAATGGTTGGCTTCCAATTACCGATCGATGTTTAATAAACAATCTAATAGTTTAGGTCTACAACTTTCCGTAGCCTAACACCCCTTTTCAGAAGATTCCATAATTCTTTAATAATTGTGCCAATCACAACACAATCAACCCCCCCCCCCTTCCGCCCTTCTATCTCGTTCATGAAAAGTGTTCACACTTTTTAAAAGTCCAACAGCTAAACATCGGAGTCGTGGATGACGTAACAAGGTCACAGGTTACGTAAAATCAGTTATGTCTTTATAAAGTGTTATGTAACGGTGTAGTCGGTTTCGAATTTGTGAGCTGTTTTTCTAAAACACTCAAGAATGAAGTCCTGTCATCCCTTTTTTCACAATGGTTTGATCGGTTTTGTCACCCCTACTTTTTATTAATCGATTGTTAGTTACGCGCACTTTTAAAAAATCTCTTAATATTTGTATCAAACTAATAGACTCTTCCTAGAAAGGGTGTGTTATAATAAAAATAATCTCGGATTATCACCTACAGTAATTTGGGCAAGGATTAGGGTTTGGGCTTTGTTCTAACTTGGATTTGGGTTTGATTAATAATATGTAATGGTTGGCTTTCAATTTCCGAAGGATGTTTTAATAAACAACCTAATACTTTAGACCTACTACTTTCCGTAGCCTAACACCCCTTTTCAGAAGATTCCATATTCATTAAACAGGTTTGCCAACAACAGAAATTTCACCCCCCCCCCCACCCCCAATTCTAAATGTTTGAAAAAAATGAAAAAATTCTATCTACAGCACGTGGTGTTCCCAAGCGGTCACCCATCTAAGTACTAACCACGCCAGATGTTGCTTGACTTCGGTGATCGGACGAGAACCGGTATTTTCAACATTGTATGGCCGTAGATATACAATAACAAAAAAGTAGTATTTTATAATGATGTCTACATGAACCTTTTGACATAAGCAACACGCACTAAAAAACTAATATTCGTAGATTAAAAATAACTCAAGAAAAATAATTTCAACCTTCGTCTTCTATTTATTTCTGAAAAAAAAAGTAAAAAATACATTTTTATCAAAAAAAAAAATTTAAAAATAAATAAAAATTTCAATCTACAGCACGTGGTGTTCACAAGCTGTCACCCATCTAACTACTAACCACGCCAGACGTTGCTTGACTTCACGTGTTTCTAAAACCTTCAAAACTAATCTGGCATCCCTTTTTACAAGCTTTTATTTAACTCACTTCCTCTGTCTGTCGACAGTCTGTCGTCAGTCTAGATAGAAACGTAGGAGTGAAAATTCGGACAGTTCTACTTGACCGATACGATTCACAGTTGGCACGTGGGTCAAGACATGAAGACAATGCAATATGAAACTAAATTTGACTTAATTGGATGCCTAATTAATTTTTTATGAATTAATTAAAATTTGGACCGAATTAGTAGGCATGTCTAGCCAACCACACCACACGCGTCATCACCTTCAATAGCTGCGCCATCACGTAATGGCTGCGTTCAAAAACCATTGCGCGCCTACTGAACGTGATGTTTAGTAGGCGCGCAATTGTTTTTAGTCATGTAACTCTATTGTAAATAAAACATGTAAAGTACTGAAAAAAAATTCATAAAAAACGTTTTAATAACAAGCTTTTATGTAATGATGCACTAAAAAGTAGAAAATAAATTATAGACTACTATTTAAATAACTATAAAGAAAAGCGTGGGTGTCTTCCTTAACATTAGTAAAGGTATACAATAGATACTATAGTGACCCACGCTTTTCTTTATAGTTATTTAAATAGTAGTCTATAATTTATTTTCTACTTTTTAGTGCATCATTACATAAAAGCTTGTTATTATAACGTTTTTTATGAATTTTTTTTTCACGATGGTTTGATCTGTTCTGACGCCCATATTTCTCTCAATAATGTAAAAAACAATAAATTGTTTCCTTTTCCGCAGTTGAAACTCATATTTCAGAAGATTTCTTTAATACTGCATTATTGAACAGTGATGATAAAATTAAACTCCCCTTCCCACCCCCATTCCCTTTCCTTGTCGCACCAAAATATACTGTTGACTTTTTTTTTTTAGCCTGACAACGCGATGTTGTAAATGACACAACAATGTCACAGGTTATGTAACATCAGATACTTCATTCAAAAATGTTATGTAACCAGGCATAAGCTGGTCTCGACTTTGTGGGTTGTGTTTCTAAAAAACTCATAATTATGTCCTATCATCCCTTTTTTTCACAATTTTTTATCGGTTCTAACACCCCTACTTTTTTACTTAATTTTCTACACGCGCATGTAAAAAAATGTCTTAATATTGGTATCAAACTAATAGACTCTTCCTATAAGAGGTGTGTTATAATGAAGGAATCATAGTATTATTACCTACAGTAATTTGGACAAGGATTAGGGTTAGGGCTATGGTATAACTTGGATTTGTGTTTGAATAATAATATATAATGGTTGGCTTCCAATTACCGATCGATGTTTAATAAACAATCTAATAGTTTAGGTCTACAACTTTCCGTAGCCTAACACCCCTTTTCAGAAGATTCCATAATTCTTTAATAATTGTGCCAATCACAACACAATCAACCCCCCCCCCCCCCCCTTTCCGCCCTTCTATCTCGTTCATGAAAAGTGTTCACACTTTTTAAAAGTCCAACAGCTAAACATCGGAGTCGTGGATGACGTAACAAGGTCACAGGTTACGTAAAATCAGTTATGTCTTTATAAAGTGTTATGTAACGGTGTAGTCGGTTTCGAATTTGTGAGCTGTTTTTCTAAAACACTCAAGAATGAAGTCCTGTCATCCCTTTTTTCACAATGGTTTGATCGGTTTTGTCACCCCTACTTTTTATTAATCGATTGTTAGTTACGCGCACTTTTAAAAAATCTCTTAATATTTGTATCAAACTAATAGACTCTTCCTAGAAAGGGTGTGTTATAATAAAAATAATCTCGGATTATCACCTACAGTAATTTGGGCAAGGATTAGGGTTTGGGCTTTGTTCTAACTTGGATTTGGGTTTGATTAATAATATGTAATGGTTGGCTTTCAATTTCCGAAGGATGTTTTAATAAACAACCTAATACTTTAGACCTACTACTTTCCGTAGCCTAACACCCCTTTTCAGAAGATTCCATATTCATTAAACAGGTTTGCCAACAACAGAAATTTCACCCCCCCCCCACCCCCAATTCTAAATGTTTGAAAAAAATGAAAAAATTCTATCTACAGCACGTGGTGTTCCCAAGCGGTCACCCATCTAAGTACTAACCACGCCAGATGTTGCTTGACTTCGGTGATCGGGCGAGAACCGGTATCTTCAACATTGTATGGCCGTAGATATACAATAACAAAAAAGTAGTATTTTATAATGATGTCTACATGAACCTTTTGACATAAGCAACACGCACTAAAAAACTAATATTCGTTGATTAAAAATAACTCAAGAAAAATAATTTCAACCTTCGTCTTCTATTTATTTCTGAAAAAAAAGTAAAGAATACATTTTTATAAAAAAATAAAAATTAAAAAAAAAAAAAAAATTTCAATCTACAGCACGTGGTGTTCACAAGCTGTCACCCATCTAACTACTAACCACGCAAGACGTTGCTTGACTTCACGTGTTTCTAAAACCCTCAAAACTAATCTTGGCATCCCTTTTTTCACAATGGTTTGATCTGTTCTGACACCCCTATTTCTCTCAATAATGTAATAAACAATAAATTGTTTCCTTTTCCGCAGTTGAAACTCATATTTCAGAAGATTTCTTTAATACTGCATTATTGAACAGTGATGATAAAATTAAACTCCCCTTCCCACCCCCATTCCCTTTCCTTGTCGCATCAAAATATACTGTTGACTTTTTTTTTAGCCTGACAACGCGATGTCGTAAATGACGTAACAATGTCACAGGTTATGTAACATCAGTTACTTCATTCAAAAATGTTCTGTAACCAGGCATAAGCTGGTCTCGACTTTGTGGGTTGTGTTTCTAAAAAACTCATAATTATGTCCTGTCATGCTTTTTTCACAATTGTTTGATCTGTTCTGACACCCCTACTTCTTTACTTAATTTTCTGCACGCGCATGTAAAAAAATGTCTTAATATTGGTATCAAGCTAATAGACTCTTCCTATAAGAGGTGTGTTATAATGAAGGAATCATAGTATTATTACCTACAGTAATTTGGACAAGGATTAGGGTTAGGGCTATGGTATAACTTGGATTTGTATTTGATTAATAATATATAATGGTTGGCTTCCAATTACCGATGGATGTTTAATAAACAATCTAATAGCTTAGGTCTACAACTTTCCGTAGCCTAACACCCCTTTTCAGAAGATTCCATAAATCTTTAATAATTGTGCCAATCACAACTCAATAACCCCCCCCCCCCCCCTCCACCCTTCTATCTCGTTCATGAAAAGTGTTCACACTTTTAAAAAGTCCAACAGCTAAACATCGGAGTCGTGGATGACGTAACAAGGTCACAGGTTACGTAAAATCAGTTATGTCTTTATAAAGTGTTATGTAACGGTGTAGTCGGTTTCGAATTTGTGAGATGCTTTTCTAAAACACTTAAGAAAGAAGTCCTGTCATCCCTTTTTTCACAATGGTTTGATCGGTTTTGTCACCCCTACTTTTTATTAATCGATTGTTAGTTACGCGCACTTTAAAAAAATCTTTTAATAATTGTATCAAACTAATAGACTCTTCCTATAAAGGGTGTGTTATAATAAAAATAATCTCGGATTATCACCTACAATAATTTAAGTAGTACCCCTTACTCGCTAAGCAGGATGCTCGATTAACGTATGCCAAGTGCCAACATAGTCGCTCTAAAACTCAGGGCGCCAAACCGTGTATTGACGAAAGTTGTACCCTATTTGGCGCCGCCCATAAGAAACTTTATTTTTCTTTTTCGCAGAAATATTTTCTGGAGTATTCTCATCTACTCCCTAGAGTTTCATGGCACTCGGATTAACCGCATCCGAGTTTTATTTTTTATATACCGTGTATAGAGAAAAAGAAATCTCTCCCCCCCCCCCCCCGGGGTCGCCGCCCTTGCAATAATAAAAAATATTTTTTTGCAGAACCCTACCATTGAGTGATCTAATCATCTCCCCAAAGTTTCATGGTACACGGATGAACGGTGTGAAACCAAAGTAGACTTTTATTTTATAAACCGTATATAGAGAAAAATCGCATACTCCCGTCGCGCCGCCCTTGAGAAATTGAAAAAGGATTTTTTTTTACAGAACCCTTCCCTGAATTGTTTTAATCAACTCCCCAAAGTTTGATGGCGATCAGATACATGGTGTCAAACCAAAATCGACTTTTATTTTTATATACAGTATATTGAGAAACATTCCATCATTCCGTGGCGCCGCCCTTTGCGAAATTTAAATTTTTTTTTTACAGAAACCTTCTCTGGAGTGTCCAAATCTCCCCCAAAGTCTCATGGCTATCGGATAACGGTGTCACTTTTATTTTTATATACCGTATATTGAGAAAAATCGCACCCTCCCGTGGCGCCGCCCTTGCGAAGTTACAAATAATTTTTTACAGAACCCTTCCCTAGAGTTTTATAATGAACTCCCAAAAGTTTTATGCCTATCAGAAGAACGGTGTCACTGCAATTCACTTTTATTATTTTTATATACCGTATATAGAGAAAAATCGGACCCTCCCGTGGCGCCGCCCTTGCGAAATTAACTTTTTTTTACAGAACCCTTCCCTAGAGTGGTAAAATGAACTCCCCAAAGTCTCATGGCTATCGGAGGAACGATGCCAAACCAAAATCGACTTTTATTTTTATATACCGTATATAGAGAAAAACAAATCGCGCCCTGCCGAGGCGCCACCCCTGCGAATTTGAAATTTTTCTTTTCGCAGAAACCTCCCCAGGAATATTCTCAACAACTTCCCAAAGTTTCACGGCGATGTGATAAGAGGTGTGGTAATGCATAATGCATAAAAGACACACAGACAGACACACAGACAGACACACACACATACATTGCTTTATATATATATATAGATAGAAGATATAGAAGATATATATATATATATATAAATATATATATATATATATATATATATATATATATATATATATATATATATATATATATATATATATATATATATTGAAGGGTTGAAGGGTGCCACCATCAGGTGCCGCACCGGGTGACACCCAACCTTGTGACGCCACTGTGATTCGGATTGGCTAGGTCAGAATACTTGAAGCGGAGATAGTAACACCACATGGGATGGCGTGTCCTAACGGTCGATCGTCCGCTTGTTAACACGAAATGTACGAGTCCCCTTATCAGGGGCGTAGCCAGGGGGGGGGGGGGGGGGGGCGGGCGGGGGGTGCGGACCGCACCGAGTGACACCATTTAGGGGGGGTGACACCAAGGCAAAAATAGCAATATATATATATATAATATATATAATTCTTTTAAAATGAAGGGTGGTTAGAAAATGATGTATGATTAAGTTTATTTATCATGTGTGTGTGTGTGTGTGTGCGTGTGCGTGTGCGTGTGCGTATGTGCGTGTGTGTATGTGTGTGTGTGTGTGTGTGTGTAAAATGTGCACAATTATTTACCTCAACGATGGGGATAGATACCAATCAAGCATTAAGATAATAGATTCAGCAGTAAATTCGCTATAGTTGATTTTATAAAGCTCGTTTAAACTCAGCAGCAATCAATGCTTTGTTCCCGATACTAAATCATTGGGTCGATTCCTGGCACAGGTTAATACACATTTCATTAAACATTTACTTTACCTCTTCTAGATCGTTGTTCCCATGGCACAAGTTTACAGGCCTACACATAGCACTAAAACAAATACTTAACCTCTACTAGATCGTTATTCCCATGGCACGAGTTTTATGTCTATAGAAAACTAACGAGGCGAGCCGGAGTTGTCCGTAACACAGCGAGGTCTCTATTGAGGTCACGCCAATCCATATTTAGCTCGGTGCACTGTAAGGTCGGGGTGTACAGTGGTACTGTACAGTTAAAACATGTCTGCTGTACAGTGGACGTTACTTGCATTAGTGGCTGCTGTCTGTGTTAAAGTGTTTATACTGGACCAGAGGGCTACTCAACAGAAGGCTTTTTTCATAGACAAATTCAATGCATCTTACGACTACATTATAGGTATGATTTACTCTATACTAATCTAAATTTAGACGAAATAAGAGTACCTATGTCAAAGGTCATTGAAGAAGGCCTACTCGGCTAATATATTATAAAACTGTGATCTAGTGATCGTCGTGTTGTTTATAAGGATAGGGTTTGGGCGAGGGATTTATAATGTGATTTGTTTGTGTTGGAAAATGGGTGGTATGGAGGAAGTCTTATCTCTAGCCATGACTTTTGCTTGTTATTTAATTTTGCTGCTCTACTGCTATGTAAAAACACTGAATGTTAAATTATGCAACGTTTGGATTAAACATTCCTTGTTTTAAATAGCAAAGTTTTGAGCAGATTGAAGCATTACCAAACCATATTCCCCCCCCCCCCCCCCCCCCAAAATGATGTTAACCCCATTACTAACAAAGAAATCCACAAAACTTTTAGTATCAAGCTATGACTTCATTCGACGTGCCAAACGGATCAGTGAACATGAGTAATGAATATCAGGACGGGGTGTAGTTACGTATAAGCGTTAACGAAAGGTTCGCTGTGGTAGTTGATAATCGGCAACGGTTTAGAAGTGTAGTGTCTGTTTTTGTCTACCTAGGTAGCAACAATGAATATGTATAAATAGGCGTAGAAGTAAAAAATAAAGACATTATAGTTCTCAGTAATAATTATCTAATCCCTTAATTATTCCTGTAATAGTAATCTGTAAATCAAAATATTTTGAACTATCAGCTAAATGTTCTAAATAAAAAAAAAATTAAAAAAAAAAAACAAATTCAATACACTATTAGAAGTGAAGCTTACGTATATTTTATCAGAATGTAAATTTTAATTCGCGTTTCTTTTCACGATGAAGTAGAGTTTGTCTGTTTCAGTGACTATGGGATTTGTAGGAATATTGTGGTCAGCGCTTTGCCCAGGCGCCTTTTTTTTTACCCCTAACATGAGTGAGGTACCCCAACAGTGCTGGGTGGACTCAGGGATATTCTACTTACTTGAACCCGGATTCGAACTCGAGACCTTAGGGTTAGAGGCTAGGCCACGCCGTCCATTCACACAATTTTCTGTCCCTTTTTAGTTGGAGCTGGAACCGCAGGTTGTGTGCTGGCAGGCAGGTTGTCTGAAGACCGTGACGTCAACGTGCTGTTGTTGGAGGCCGGGGAGAGTGACGTAGGCAACTCTTTAATCAAAATTCCAGGGCTGTCTTTTGTTAACTGGAACAGTAGCGTGGATTGGGGGTACTACACACAGCCTCAAGATGGACAACTACAAGGGTTTATCGGGAATGTAAGTTGACATGGGTTTATCGGGAGTGTAAGTTGACATGGGTTTATCGGGAGTGTAAGTTGACATGGGTTTATCGGGAGTGTAAGTTGACAAGGGTATATCGGGAGTGTAAGTTGAGATGGGTTTATCGGGAGTGTTAAATGGCATGTGTTTATCAGGAATATAAGTTAACATGGGTTTTTATCTGGAATGTAATAGGACAAGGGTTTATCGGGAGTGTAAGTTGACATGGGTTTATAGGGAGTGTAAGTTGACATGGGTTTATCGGGAATGTAAGTTGACATGGGTTTATCGGGAGTGTAAGTTGACATGGTTTTATTGGGAGTGTAAGTTGACATGGTTTTATTGGGAGTGTAAGTTGACATGGTTTTATCGGGAGTGTAAGTTGACATGGTTTTATCTGGAATGTAATTTGAATTTTTTTTAAATCGGGAATGTAAGTTGACATGTAAGTTGCCATGGTTTTATATGGAATGTAAGCTGTTTTATCAGGAATGTAAGTTCACACTGGTTTATCAGGAGTGTAAGTTGACAGGCATGTATTATAGTGTAATTTGAAACGGTTTTAAATTCGATACGAAGTTCATAGGGATTTTGTGTTTGTGGACTTAAGTATAAGTCTTTTCACTAATTCAGTTATACAATGATAAAGATCCATGGGATGCAGTTTGACTGGAATTTTGTTGTAAGTTAACTTGGGTTATTTTGGATGAAGTTTGATAAGTATTTTGTTGCAAGTGATCATGGGTTGTTCTTTTTTTTTGGGAGGGGGGGGGGGGGGGCGAGGGTAAGTTGGCATGAATGTATTGAGGGTGTAATTGACGACAATGTATTTTGTTGTGAAAGCTAATGGTTATTTATTGCGTGCATGTTTGAATGTAATATGTTGGGTTGTGAGTTGATATAGATTTGTTTAGTTTTGGAAAAAAATTTATCTAGTTTGAATATTTGGGATTTTTCATAAAAATAAATTGATGAGTAGTTGGGTGTGATGTACACCTTTGTGACCTGTGCACAGCTATTTTTGAGGAGACTAATTATGATTTTAAAAAAAAATTAATAATATTATCTAAAACCCAGAGATCGTTCTGGCCTAGAGGAAAAGTCTTGGGAGGCTCTGGCAGCATCAATGGCATGCAGTGGGTCCGTGGTTCCAGACACGACTACAACAGGTGGGCTGATTACCTGGGAACCACTGACTGGGACTACAGACACGTCTTGCCTTACTTCAAGAAATCTGAGGACATGAACATACCTGAGCTAAGGGATTCAGGTACCCGGGGCATATTTAATTTGCAAAGTGCATTTTATTCAGTGCTTATACATTTTTATATTTTTTACCTTTTTTTATATAAAACTTGGTGATAAAAGTAAGGCCTTTAAATATTAAGAATAATTGTCTTTTAATAAAACTAAATTCGATGTATTTTATTTCACTTACAAGCGGCAGTGCGTCCATATATTAGTGTAAAACAATAATGTTATCATCGATCTTACATGAGAATGCATTTTTATTCTTTATAAAATTTAACGATTTAATCCAATTTGTATCGAAACTTCCACACTAAAATTATAGAATTTTTCAAATATTTCCTACGCCAGCGTACCACGGTAAAGACGGTCCAGTGAAGATTAGTCGTCCTGATATTTTACCATTTGCTGCCAAATTAGTCGAGGCAGCCAACTCTGTTGGGTACCCCACCAACCAAGACTTCAATGGGAAAACAATGGAAGGTATTGCTCAAATCATTCTCGCTCACCTGACTATGAATATAATGTTACGTGTCTATATAGCTTGAACTCTATTATCCCCAGGAATATCTTACGTTCAAATTAACACCAAGAACAGCGAACGGTGGTCAACAAGCGATGCTTACATCCATTCAGACTCGACCAGACCGAATTTACACGTGTCTGTACAATCGCACGTCCAGAAGGTTATGGTTTAATTAAATCTTTTATTTTTATAAATTTTTAAAATAATATTTTTAATTATTATGTGTTATTAGTAGCAAGTCTAAATTTATCACATGACGTTGTAAACGTACATTTTTAAAACACTAATTTTATTATCATATAATTCATTGATTATGATTGCAATATGTATCATAATTTTCACAAGTTCACACAAATACCTAACTGAAAACGATAAAACTAATTTCGTTTCTTGTAATATTCAAAAACATTTTAATTAACTCTAAAGGCGCTAGCAATCAAGCAATAATTTGTTAACAACTCGTGGATACCTACTTCATTTTATTCACGTTAAAAATTGTGTAAATGTCAATTAAGAGAATTTCGCAATTTTCAACATATTTTTTTCGGGTTGTAATTTCTTTTAATGTTATATTAGCATTTAAAATCTATTTGTTTGTATTCAGATAATCATTGAAAACAATAAAGCAACTGGTGTTGACGTGATTAAAAATGGCCGCAAGTTCAGAGTCCATGCAAAAAAAGAGGTCATCGTGTCTGCGGGGTCTGTAGGCTCTCCACAGATTCTCATGCTGTCTGGCATTGGCCCTAAAAAACATTTGGAAAGTTTACAGGTATTATGTTTTTATAAACTTATACTAAACATTATTCTTTAACCTAGACCCAAGAGATGTTATTGCAATGGCAGAGATAATGTTATAAATTGAGTTGTATACATATTCATCATATATTACATTATCTACAAATAATCACAGTGATTAGAAAGTTACATCTGTACACAGTGTCAATATTCACCAGTTTTGGAACCTTTTTTTCTGAGAGTATTAATTTGTTTTAAAGTGTACAAAAGCATGCATTATTGTTAATAATACATTTTAAGCAAGTTATAATGATATTAAACCTTTAAAAGTGTGTTAAATATTTGACCGTATTTATTGGAGTCTTGGGAATGCAAATATTTTGTTTCATAAATTTTCCCTTTTCCGAAAAAGTAATCTGAAAAATAATTTGACTTTAATAAAATAATATTAATATTTAAATCACTAATTTAATGAAGTGAAACCTTTGATTATTGTGCTAGATCCCTGTTGTTGCTGACCTACCTGTGGGAGAAAATTTACAGGATCACCTGATGTTTGAGTTGGGTGTTAGCATCAAGGAACCGTTAACTACAGCTCTCAGCTCATTGGCTAGTTGGTGGCCGTTGTTACAATACTATCTGCTTGGCAAAGGTAACACTTTCAGATACAAAATGTTACAATACTATGTGCTTGGCAAAGGTAACACTTTCAGATACAAAATGTTACAATACTATGTGCTTGGCAAAGGTAACACTTTCAGATACAAAATGTAACAATACTATTTGGTTGGCAAAGGTAACACTTTTAGATACAAAATTGGAGTCGGCGTGGTCGAGTCGGTAAGAGCTTATGGTTGCTAGTTCGAACCCTCGAGCAGATGAGGCTCGTTAGCTGGGGACAGCCACTCTTCTAGGAGAGACAAATCAAAACAACTGCTGCCTTGTAGCTTGTTCTTGGTTGGATAAGGGCTATGGGAGCAAATCCAGAAAGAAAAACAGGCTTAAATTTGAGTCAATGGCCTCAATGGCGCTTAATCGGTTTACACGTATACTTAATTGTGTTGGAAAGGGTTCGGCGTGGTCAAGTCAGTAAAAGCTCATGGTTTCTTAACCGAAAAGTCTCGAGTACGATCCCTTTCAACACTAAAAATTAAGAACAATAAAAAAAGTAAGAAAATACTAAATGTTTCAACACTTTTTGACTGGCCAAGTTAACACTTACAAGGTGTACCAATTCTAGTTACTTGGTATAGGTAACATTTTTATTCACAATATGTTACAGTACTGTTTGAAAAACTTTCAGCTATAAACATACATGTTTAGCGCTGATAGATAAGCATTGGGTGGATCTAACACGTCCCAAGAACTCGAGCCCAGGATCCGAACTCGAGACTCTGGAGTTTGAAGTCGAGCGATTAACCATTCAGCCACACCTTTCCACCGTTTGTTCTTGTATATTTATAATGTCGTTGGGTTTTGTGTGAAATAGTTATGCACATTTTGAAGCTAAAACAAAAAGAAAAGGTTATTGAATCTATATTTCAATCGTTTTTTTTTAAGTTTACAAAAAAATGTTCTGCTTTCAAAAAGTCAGAAAACTCAAGTGTTGCCTTATCTCCCCCCAGGACCCTTCACCATACCGATTGCAATGAATAATGTGGTTTTTAAAAGCACAACAGCGGCCACCAAAGAAAGAGACTGGCCAGATTTGCAGATACACATTGCTAGTATACTTTCTGGATCACAGAATCAACCTTACGGATACCACGACAGTGTACGCATATTTGATTATTTCCACTTGTTCAAATCTTAAATCGTGTTTCAGTTCTGAACACTATTTTTTAAATTACTACTCATTTTGATTATATAATTATAATTATTTTGTATTTAAATTGTATAATATGGTTTAGAATGCTCGTTTATTTGCTGCAGGTAAAGAGTCAGATGACCCCAAGGGATGGTCAGCAGTATGGGTTTATGTTTCTACCAACATTGTTGCGACCAGAAAGTAAAGGGACCATAACTCTCCGGTCCAAAGATCCATTTGATTACCCATTCATTTCGGCAAACTACCTAGTGAAACAAGAGGATATTGATTTGTTAATTAGAGGTACGTTCTGTGAGTCTAGGTTTGGTTTTTACTTTAATTGTTTCATATTTTATTATGTTATATTTTTTAAATTAATAGATTCTTTTATAGAGTTTGATGCAGTACTGATAGAGTAAAAATATAAGACAAAAAAATTCCATTTTTTTAAATACAATATCTGTAGGTGTTGAAGAATGTGAAAAGATTCTCAATACGGCCACTATGAAAGCTATTGGTGCTGAGTTCACCGAAAAAGATCCAGCAAGCCAGTGTAAACAGTACAAGTTCAAATCCAAAGAGTACTGGGGATGTGCTATCAAACTGAGACCCCTAACGGTCTACCATCCCGTTGGCACGTGCAAAATGGGACCAAACGGAGACCCATCAGCGGTCGTTGATTCCCAGTTGAGGTATATCATCTTATTGAATTCATGTTATCCAATTGTTAAAAACTAAAATTATTTCAGTCTAATTTTAAAACTATTTTTTCAGGGTTCGTGGTATATCCGGCCTCCGTGTGGTAGACGCCTCTGTGATGCCATGGATTGTGTCAGGGAACACAAATGCTCCTGTTGTTATGATAGCTGAGAAGGCAGCGGACATGATTAAAGGGAAACAACCACTGCCAGCTGAACATATATAAAAACGCTTCTTTAGTATTATGTTTTTATAATTGCTAGAAATATTTGTTTAACAAGGTATTACATGTTTTAATATAGAACGTGTACAAGGTTATTATTTTTTATCACTTCCTAGGATTGCTTTGCATAAAAAGTTATTTTAAGTTTACACACAAAAAAGGGATGTTACTATTGTTAATGTTTCTCTTTTTTTTATATCCCAGCATATAAACTTAAATATTTGTTTGTCACATAATACATTGTAAATTGTTTGCTTCTGAAAGTTACACGTCCAGTACTGACAATTGATTTGGACAAAATAAAAGATCAAATTCAGCTGACTTGATTTTAATTTGTACATAATTAGTGTACATGTACAGAGACAATAAATGTAAGTAGAATAGATAACCACGCACCATTCCAATACTAAAAAATAAAAAGACACATTTAAACTGAGACGCATTCGAAAGTGTGGAAAAGGAAGTTATTGTATTCAAAGCACAAATCTTTCTTTCATCGTTCATGTTTTAACCGTTTGATTTCTTCCATTAGACTTGTACGGATGTTTATTCTATATTTTTTAATAAAATGAAATGTTTTCATAACCTTCTTGTTACAGTGCTTCAGTTTTCGTGTAAAAATGTCAAATTTGTATACTTAAGTGATAATTCATTATATCTAAGCTGAATATAATGCATGGGTATCAAACGTTTCATTCGTTTTATGCGCCCGCACACTCACGTTCCAATTACTCAAGAGCTTACATAAGTGTGTAAATGACTACAGTTAATTCAAATGTCTCTATACACTGAAATCTAATAGATAGCACATACTGTTCCAGCCTTCCAATAAAATATTCAAATCGCGACATAAACAGGAATATCGCCAGCGTAGAAGTACACACGCAAATGTCAATGCTGCTTAGCTTAGAACAAACGCAACGAATTAGTGCACGCAACAAAACAAAAACAACCGAGGTCAGGGTAGAGCTCTTTATTTTTTTACCTAGCACATTAAATTCACAATACGTAAACATGTCTGGTCTACTGTGGACGTTACTTGTACTGGTGGCTGCTGTCTGTGTTAAAGTGTTTATAGTGGACCAGAGGGCTACTCAACACAGGGATTATATGATAGACAAATTCAATGCATCTTACGAATACATTATAGGTAGGTTTGTATTTCTTTTTTAAAGTAGGTCATTAGGTCAAGTATTATTTTGACCTTTGTAATAGTACATGAGTTTGGTATATGGTTGTTGAAAGTGGTAAACGTTAGTGGTTTTAAAGAGAGTTATTAAAAGCCATAAACAGAAACTGTAGAATATATAATACATAATAACTTTCAAAGCAAGTTTTCTGACAAGAGTTAAGAGTATGGTAATGCTCTGGGGTCCATGGAATTCTTTCAGAATAATTCTTCAGGGGGGGGGGGGGGAGGGTACTACCTCCACATAGAAGAATGTAACGAGTGTCCGTTTGTCCTACCCCTTCCCCAACAAAAATTTAAATGCCCCATCACCCCTACGATAAGAGAATAATGTCTAAAAACACTTAACATCGCTATAAACTGTCTCATAGGTTTAAAAGGACCATGTTCTGGGGTACTATCGTTAAGAATCTTGAATCAGTTATAGTGACGGTATGAGAATATATATATATATATATATATATATATATATATATATATATATATATATATATATATATATATATATATATATATATATAAAAGCTTATTTACAAGTATGTAACATTGATCAATGCACGATCCTATTTTAAAGCTCTTTATAAATGAATGTTCCTGCTTATCCTCGATCGATGTAAGTCTAATCCTATTGGCTTTCTCTTCAGTTGGTGCCGGCACCGCAGGCTGTGTCGTAGCCGGAAGGTTGTCTGAAACACGGGATGTCACGGTGCTGTTGTTGGAAGCCGGAGAGAGTGACCTGGGTAACTCCATTATCCGAATACCCGGACTGGCTCTTCTGACCATGGGTAGTAATGTGGACTGGGAGTATTACACTGAGCCACAGGACGGCAGGTTGCAGGGATTTGTAGGAGGTGTAAGTAAAGTTGTGCAGATGTTGCGAGTTGATCTCTTGTTAAACGTTTATGATGAATAAAAAAAAACAGAATGTGCCCATTTCAGAGATCGTTTTGGCCTAGAGGTAAGGTCTTGGGAGGTTCTGGAAGCTTGAACGGCATGGGATGGGTCCGTGGTTCTAGACACGACTACGACAGGTGGGCTCAATACCTGGGCACTGATGAGTGGGACTACAGACACGTCTTGCCTTACTTCAAGAAATCTGAGGACATTAAAGTACCTGAACTAAGGGATTCAGGTAGAGTGATTGTAAATACATTAGTTAAGTATATTCATTGTTAAGTGCATGCAACTTTAAAAATAAAAAAAAATACATTTTGATTATCACACACACACACGCACGTACGCACACACACACATACACATGTATAATGTCATCTATTCCATAAGCTATTAAAGGGTCATTGAGACACATCAGCTGATTTCTCCGCACATTCAAATTACAATCGGGTCAAGTCCCTAATGACAAACAAGTTTCTCCTTTATCTCCCTGGCCGTTTCCCCTTGGTACTTGCACGGTTGACTGCAACTGCTTTGAAGATAATTGCAAAAATTTTATATCAATACTACAATGTGTATTCATATGACTGAGTTGTCGGTTTATGAAATTATATAATTGATTTGCGGGTTTTGAAGTATTACAATCATTGTATTTTACACTCCACTATGATGATTTGCTTTTCCGACCAGTCAGTCTCTATCAAGCACCAACTGGCATAGCGCAAGTGTGTGAGTGTAAATGGATGTGTTAATGATTCACATAACTAGCTACATCATTCTTGTAAATACAGTTACAAATTAACTATCACATTGAGACTTTTTAAAAAAAACACTTTTTCTTTAATTGTATCGAATTGAGCTCTTTGATTTTCATCATATGTTAATCAATAACTTACACGAACACTACATTGTACCCAGTTAGCTCAAATACGAATTATATATATATATATATATATATATATATATATATATATATATATATATATATATATATATATATATATATATATATATATATATCTTATACAAACTTGTAAGGATGTTATATGTCTTGATCATGCAGTAAGCAGTCACAAAATACAATCTTTGAACCTGGTTATTCCCAACTCTACACTAACCTCGAATGTTGTATTTTTTTTTCATTTTTCTGTGTTAGTGTACCGAGGGAAGGCCGGGCCAGTGCAGATCAACCACCCCTCGTTTCTCCCTTTCGCTGAGACATTGCTTGAAGCAGCAAACGCCTCTGGTTACCCAATCAACCCAGACTACAACGGAAAAACTATGGAAGGTATCCGATGCGCAAACTATTACAAAAGTAGTGTAGTAATATTTTTTTTAAAAAAGAAAACACGTTGGATGTTTCAATATGATTCATCATCATCATCATTCCTTTGTGGCCCCTGAAGAGCAAAGGGCTTCAATTACACATGTCCAGCGGACTCGGTTTTTGGCCTGCTCCCTTAATCTTTGCCCACGTGAGCCCGACTGTCTTGGCCTCTTCCTTTACCGTTCTTTTCAATGTTTTTTTTTTGGCCGGCCGACTTTCCTTTTTCCCTGGGGATTCCAGTCCATTGCATGTTTTGCAATATCATCTTTTTCTCTTCTTAGCATGTGTCCAATCTATCCCCATATACGGGCCTTGACATCCTTCTCTATTGGCTGTTGTTTTAAAATTTGCCACAGGTCTTTGTTTGATATTTTGTCTGGCCATCTTATTTTAAGTATATGTCGTAAGCGTTTGTTTATGATCGATGACTGTAGCCTATCGGTATTTGCCTTTGTAAACCCCCAAGACTCCGAGCCATTTGTGTTGAAATCCCAGTTTTGCTCCGCAGTGACAGGGCCGTGCACCTCCACATCGGGCGCAGTGAGTTGAAGGCACATCTAGCCTTGTTGATACGTAATTTTATGTCCTCGTCTGCTCCCCCGTCCTAATTGATCACGCTTCCCAGATATGTGCATGTGTTTGTTTCCTGTAAATCTTCTCTTCTTCAATATGACTACCCTCAGGAATATCCTACTCCCAACTCAACACAAAGAACAGCGAACGTTGGTCAACAAGCCAGGCTTACATCCACTCAGACTCGAGCAGGTCAAACTTACACGTGTCCACTCACTCACACGTCCAGAAGGTCAGATCGGCGATTGCTTAAGATTTGACACATTTATTAAAATCATCAGAAATTATTTTAATTTTAAGTTAATTAAAAAGTATTTTCTTTTAACACGATACTATATATATATATATATATATATATATATATATATATATATATATATATATATATATATATCAGTAACACTATAATTTCTTGTATATACGAACATTGTATTTTTTAAAAATACTAGCAATACTTTCTTTTGTGTCTTCAAATACGAAAATAACTTAAGATAAAGAAAGTGATGATATTAGGCATGGACTGACTTTGAAAATTATTTTACGAAAGATTATAATTTTGGTTTTCAGATACAAGTAATCTATAATAAATTTACTCTATAGACTGTTTAATGTTATACATTCGAATTGTGTATCAGGTAACAAATAAGAGTTTTATGTACAGGGTAATTTAATAGATGCCTACATTAATTATAAGGTTCCTGTAATAGATCTATGTATTTTCACCAGATAACCATTGAAAAGAATAAAGCGACTGGCGTTGAGGTGATTAAAAATGGCCGCAAGTTCAGAGTTCACGCAAAAAAGGAGGTCATTTTGTCTGCCGGGTCTGTAGGCTCTCCACAGATTCTCATGTTGTCTGGCATCGGCCCCAAAACACATTTGGAAAGTTTACAGGTATTTTCCTGTACTGTAGTTTGTTTTAACTTTCAGGTTGTTACCTTTAAATGGGTCTACTACAAATTCCCGAAAGACAATTTCCCAAATGCCGCCTGCTCAAAGGCAGTTTTCTCGAATGGGCACTTTTCCGAGCGCGACAAACGCCCGACTGGACAAATATCCGAATGGACACTTGACCGAATGCAAAAAATTGACACTTTCTTTTTTATCTATGTCATTAAAGGCTACTCGACAGTCAAACTAGCCCATAGCATAATTAAGTATATTTTAATGTAGCATTGTATAAACGTTTATTTTTGGACATTTGTATTACTTGTCAAAAAAAAAAACAACAGTTTACGTGTGTTGATTTGTTGCTACTGTATGCCAGATCCCTGTTGTAGCTGACCTACCTGTGGGAGAAAACCTGCAGGATCACCTGATGTTTGACCTGGGTGTGAGCATCAACCAGTCTCTGACCCTCAGCCTCGATACACTCACCAGCTGGTGGACGATGATCGAATACTATTTATTCGGCACAGGTGATATTGGATTTTTAACCTCGATGTATTCTATCGTTGTGTTTCTTCTTATTGCGTTATAAGACCAAATGTGTTTCCTTATACACCATAAATTATGGTCTTTTTGCTAAGAAATCAGCATTTTGGGGGTAATTTTACTTCAAAAATAAATTTTACGCAGCGTTTTGTTTTAATAATCAATTATCATTTTAAACCAAAACGGAAATAGTAGTGCTGTCCAATATTTTATTTCGTCATTGCAAAAAGCTGTACGGCCTGACCAATTCAGTGTATATACCGATGACTTGGGGAACTCATAATTCACACTGTCAGGCTTGTAATGTCGTAGATATTAACTGAATTGATTGTTTTGAACGACGTCACAATAAAAGACATGATTAAAAGACATGATTGTTATACTCCCAGGTCCCCTCACCTCCCCATTTGCCGTCCAACACCTAGCATTTAAAAGTACAACTGCTGCCACAAGAGAAAAAGATTGGCCTGATCTGGAGATCCACTTTGTTAGTCTACTGCCTCATACGTCCCACCAAAAATACGGCTATACAGATCATGTATGTATTATAAATACTGTTCAAATATCGTAACGGTAATATAGTTTCTAATTTTTACTTGTCTATAACTAAATATGGTAGCTTTTAACCTCTGTGTTAGTTTGAAGAATGAAATTGATCATGAAATGTATTCCTCTTACGCGTAGATCACAGAAGAGATGGCCCCAAGAAATGAAGTTTCTTATGGATTCATGTGTTTACCGTCTTTAATTAGACCTGAAAGTAGAGGGAAGATAACTCTTAGATCCAGTGATCCATTCGATTACCCGGTTATTGTTCCTAACTATTTAGAACAACAAGAGGATATCGATCTGTTGGTTAGAGGTACACAGTACAATGTGTGATTTCACACTTTACACACAATAATTACAGGCATACGAATTTAGTCGTTACGAAATTAATCTACCGAATTTTTGTTAACTTAACCTTTGACATAAAAAATAAAAACACAAATGTAATTTTACGAAAAGAATTCTTGTATTTCCTTCAGGTGTTCACGAGTGTGAGAATATTGTAAACTCTGGCCCTATGAAAGCCATTGTTGCAGAGTTCACAGAGAAAAAACCCTCGTCATCGTGTAAACAGCACGAGTTCAAATCCAACGAATACTGGGCATGTGTGATCAAACAGAGACCTCTGTCTATCTACCATCCTGTTGGCACTTGCAAAATGGGACCAAAAGGTGATCCAACGTCCGTCGTTGATTCACAGTTAAGGTAAACATCTATTATTTTATTATGTTGTTATTGTATTTGGTTTTTCATCAAAACTGTGTGTATTTAGACATACTGCATGACTGATCGCATCGACGATAATAAATAAATAATGATCTGATAACGATTAAATTCTAAAAAGAAAATACATGTTTTAAAACATTTTACAAGCATTAAAAAACTAGTTCAAGAGGTTTTATGATATTTACACTCAATATATTATGAAATACAATCCCAGGGTTCGTGGTATATCAGGCCTCCGTGTGGTAGACGCCTCTGTGATGCCATGGATTGTGTCAGGGAACACAAATGCTCCTGTTGTTATGATAGCTGAGAAGGCAGCAGACATGATTAAAGGGAAGAAACCCTTACCAGCTGAAAATGTATGAACTGTTATTACGCAGTCAACTTTAAAAAGTTAAATAATAATTTCACCTTGTAGCTTTTCAATATACACAGGAATATAATTCTAAATATATGTTTTATTTTGTGTTTTTGTTAGCTGAGAAGCCGCTCTCACGTGGAGTCAGCAAATAACTTACTGTCAATTGTTTGTGAATAGATTGTCATAAAAATAGATTTATTCTTGTCCTTATAGCCTATGGTTATATGAAGTTTCTTGATAGAAGCATTTATTTCATTATCTACCTTGCGTTAGCACGCGCGCGCACTCACTCGCACGGATACACATTTACACGCATACACATTTACATATACACACATTTGCACACACCTCATCAAATGTTCATTGTAAGCAATTTTTAAAAAAAATTGTTTTAATTTTATTTAATCATGCATTGATGGTCTTGTTGATTTGTCGTTGTTAATTGTAATTTTAAAATTACCATAATTGTTTTTGTACTAAACCTTATAACAAATGAAAATGACGTATGTGATAAATAATATTGAATCAAACACTAGTAGTGAATAAAGCTATATAATACAAGATTGTGTTATCTGAAGAAATGTTGAGTTGTTCTTTACTTCACAAAACATAGGTAGGCTTAAACCAATGTTTCCCAAATTCTTTGGCATGCTATTTTTAAATAATAATTAAGAGAATATATTTCTTTTAATTTACTCAGTACAAAATTATTTAAATGAGCATTACGGATGCCCTTATTGGTCTATTTAAACAGGAGCGATAAGTCAGAAAAAAGGTTTTAATGTTTGCATATTTTTCACACTTCAACTCATGCTAGTTACTGTAGAACAATCACTGCCGCAGTACATCTGTAATTATTTATTTTTTATTTTTTTTTTGTAGTTTTATAAAACTTCTAGTTTATCAAGGTGCAAAAACGTAATTTTTTTTTTAAAAATCGAATTTAGCGTGAACCACAGCTCACCAGACCATGTAGGGGTGGGGTGGTAGGGAGCGCGCTTACAGCTTGTTTTCTAGCGTCTCCCAGAAGAGAATTATATATATAGATGCTCGAAATAACCATTTTTCCCTTTCGTTATAGTTTCCAAATTTGTGGCAAAGAATAAGTCCTTTATAAATTTTAGCATGTTTTAAGAACCAAACATATGCTAATAGCAAAGCTTCATTTCCTGGTTTCATTTCCTCGTTTATTTTTGTCTATTATTCACGTTCCCTCAAGGCGTCATCGTTTAGTTATGGTAAATCAAGGACAAATTGTGTCACATGTTCCTCGCATAAACCAACACATTAGCAATCTAGATGAGGTCGAATAATTAGAAATCATCACGACATCAAGAAGGATCAATTTTAAGATGGTAAAAGCAATATGAAACGCTAAAACTACCAATAAAACGGTGTGTGCGTGTAATAACTCAATATGTTCAAGGGAACTAAGTATAGTGTTACTGTTAAGTTTGCGAGTCCTGAAGAAATGTTGTACCTTTTAAACTGTGCTCCTATAATGAGATCTGAACATCAATGGAGTAGAAACAACAAATAATTTTCTTGATTTCAAATTTGTCATTTATATTATTTTACTCCTTTATCAAAATTTGTGTAAAAAACATCGATTTTACGCGAATCAGGTAGCAAGGCCAAATTAAACGTGATCACTTGTGTTAATTGCTATCGTCATTTGCATTATGTAAATGTAATTGAGTGGTGGAGAGTAGCTGAAAAACTAGAAAAGCCAGTTCTAACAATGACGACTATTAAGTGGGCTGTTTTTATATCTCTTGTCCAATTATCCCAGCAAGCAATTGTTGACAGATTCTATCCCGAGTATGATTATATCATAGGTAAGTTTTATTTTACACGCGCATTTTTTATTCTATAAAACATTATTATAAATTGAGAAAAGGAGAGAAATGGGAAGTTTCACAATGAAATGTGCCCAGTTGACTTTGAGGCACCAGATGCATTTAGTAGATGAGTACTGCTGATGATAAAATAACAGAATTTCTCCATTATCCAAACATAAAAAATATCAAATCATTTTTTAATGAAGATAAATAAAAACATTACGCTCGTACGTCGTATTTTCAAAGGGTCTATTACTAATTCCAGAAAGACACTTGTCCAAATGTGACAAATACCCGAAATCAAAATGCCCGAATATCAGGAAAAGTGTCTTTTGGGAATACCCCCAGTTCCTATTTCAAACGAATAAGCGCTTTCTGTATAAAATGGTCACTGTATTTCTAATACCAACTTTGCTTTAAGAAATAAATGATGTATACTTTAACAACATTATATCCCAGCTAAATAGTTCCCTATGTTTTAGTTGGAGGAGGGTCTGCAGGTTGCGTGTTGGCCGGCAGGTTGTCTGAAGATGCAGGCGTCACTGTGTTGTTGTTGGAAGCTGGAGGTAATGATGCGGGGAACCCTAATATCACAATACCTGGGCTGGCACCTCTAAATGTGAGAACAAATGTGGACTGGGGATATTACACAGAGCCTCAGCCTGGAGTCTTGGGAGGATTTGAAAACAAAGTACGTACATTTTACATTAATCATTTAATATTTAAATATGGTACTATTTACAATAATAGTTTTAATCTAAACTGATTACATAATCATTGCCTTTTACTAACAACAGCGATCCTACTGGGCCATGGGCAAAGTTTTAGGTGGTGGTAGTAGTATTAATTATATGGTGTGGGCTCGTGGTTCCAGACACGACTACAACAGGTGGGCTGATTACCTGGGAACCACTGACTGGGACTACAGACACGTCTTGCCTTACTTCAAGAAATCTGAGGACATGTTGATTCCCGAACTCAGAAATTCCAGTAAGTTAAACATCTTAATCGATATGATCGAAAATAGTGGGCTTTTTGACAGTAATTGTTTTTTTTTACTAATGTGCAATATAATTAAATTATTTCATGATTGAAAAGAAATTTTTTGACACGCTATATATGGCATAAGCTTTTGCGTAGAGCTAAGAAATCCAATTATACTTTCACAAATTTCAGCTCGTTTAAAATAACAATTAAACCACAATGTTTAGTTTAACATCTTAAACTCTGAAATTCTGAAAGTTAAGTAAAGTCCACTTTTCAAAACTGACGGTCCATGGGGTAAGTGAAGAAAAGTTTACCTGTTTCTGTGACCTCGATAAATGAAGGAAAAGCGTGGTATGCTCAGGTGTCATTACGTTCCATAGCGTTAGTTAGGTACCCAATAGACATGGGTGGACTCACTGATGTTTCTACTGACTTGAAAACAGATATGAACTCGAGGTTTTCGGATTACCAGACTAGCTCTATTTATTATAAAATATTCTGCTTCTCTTTAATGTTATTGATTTTTTTAAAAGTTTGCATTATTTTTCCACAGATTATCATTCCCAAAAAGGTCCCGTACCTTTGTCTCGCTTTGTGAACCAGCCAATCGTTGAGAAGATGATAGAAGCAGCACAAACTATTGGTTACCCCTTCAATCTGGACTACAACGGAGAAACCACGAACGGTAACCTGATGGTTGTTCTTTTATTATCATTAAATTCAAACTAACTCTATTTACATTTAATCAAACACTTTAGGCACACTTTAGGGGGTCGGCGTGGTCGAGTCAGTAAAGCTCATGGTTGCTAAACCGAAAAGTCTCGAGTTCGAACCCTCGGGCAGATGAGGCTCGTTAGCTGGGAACAGCCACTCTTCTAGGACACACAACTCCAAAATTAAACAACTGCTGGCTTGTAGTTTGTTCTTGGTTGGACAAAGGCTATGGAAGCAAATCCAAAAAGAAAAGCAGGCTGAAATCGGAGTCAATGGCCTCAATGGCGCATAACCAGTTGACACGTAACGCTTAATTGTGTTGGAGGCGTGGACGAGTCAGCAAAAAGCTCATGGTTGAAGAATTCGAACAAAGTCTCAACCACTGGCAGATAAATCTCGATCCCCTTCAACACTAATAATTAAGAACGAAGAAGAAGAAGAAGAAAGAGGCACACTAAATATGGGAAATAAATTTACACTTGCAAAACGAATAGTCGTTTGAATAATTTTATTTCAGAATATATCTAAAATACATGAATCTAGAAAATATCATCTTTTTCTTTTTGGCCAAAGACACAAGGGGGCCGCATAGAAAGTATGCTAATTAATTATGTTAAGTATTTGTGAATTTTCAAATAAATGTTAGGTATAAATTTTTCTGAAGAATAAATGCCATCTTCTTTCCAGGCAGACAAAAGATAATATTTTGTTCAATTATAACATTATAGCAACATCTGTTACCACAGCATACGTGTCAATACATCGGTAATTCCTTCGCTCAATAAACATACACCCTTCAAAAAATGACATTTATGATAGTCTCGATACCCATAAACCTCAGAAAAAATATTAATATTTTAACCGGATTATTGATTTTAATTCATTTTTTTTAAACAAGCCGCTGTTACGTCCGGGTTCGATTCAACTCAACAACGATTCGTGACACATATAGTATACTTTTATTCAGTTTCACGTTCAACGTTACAGGGTCGCCATCGCCCTAACCGCTACCAACTAACCCCTTACAACCGTTCACTCCTGCTTTTATACCGCATGCTACCTTGGGAAAACAATATGTAAACACACCGGGGTTAACAATACTCTAGGGTAAACTCAACTCACGCACGCACTCTCCCCTAATTCTAGATTATTCTAACCTATTTTTATCTAACCTACAACTGACGTGTAACCGCCGCTCCTTAGATTGTAACATCAGTAGTAACAAGTAGTTATTTATATCTCATTACATACCATTATTATTAATGTCACCTACGTGTGTAGGACAAAAATCCTGAGGTCGTGTTTAATGGGATCATAGTCAGAGCACCTCCCTGTCCACCCAAGTCTGAAGGGCACTCGTCTTACGCTAGGGAAAGTAAAGGCTGCTGGGTATAGTGATGACCACACTATCCACGTAATATGCCCAATGGGCCGCCAGGTTCGAAAAGGGAACTTTACTTGTACTGACTATACTTACTCTACACAGGTATTGCCTATACACAGGCGAACGTAAAGAACAGCCAGAGGTGGTCAACAAGTAGAGCGTATGTCCATGCAGTTCTTGGCAGGCCAAATCTCCACGTGTCTTTGAATTCCGTCGTTACGAAAGTATGAACAATACATTAAAAATTACATTTTCCTTTTTGCCATCGCTATAACCTTTTTATATGACTTTGACCAAATAATGTTTCCATTACAGTAAAATAATTAGTTGTGGGTAGCATTGCAAAAATAATTTTACTTTACTTAACATTTACTAGTTTTCTATTAAATTAAAATACCTATGTAGATATGACATAAAAACTTTTTTTTTTTACTTTCCACGTCGATTTACACCTCAACGAGAAGGAACAAACTTAGCTTTGCAGTTTTGTCCATATATCTGTGTTTGTGTCTGTGTGGATGTGTGTCTGTGGACAAGACATCTTAAGTACCGTTACAGCTAGTTTGATGAAATTTCATATATAATTATTATATCATGTAATTCTGTCTCAACTTTTCAGCGATTTCTGGTAACTTGAAGTGGAACTCATTCTAATTTAGGTTTTTCAGAAGCCTATAAATTGAGTGCTGTTTCAGATAGATAGACGAAATTTCACATTTAAGTCAAAGATCTAATGCTCTGCCTTCTTTCAAATTTTAAATAATTTCCGATTTCTCAAAAAGAATATGAATTTATCAAGTACTAGCCGTCCCGGTCAGGCCCTGCGCTGGCCTGTGTGAAAAACATATATGTAAAGGACCATGACATGTGTGTTTTGTAATCAGCATATATCCGGCATTGTCAAGTCTAACCACAACCAACCAAAACCAAAACACAAAAAAACGCAAACATAAAAAACACAAATACAAACAAAAACAAAAACACAAACGCAAACACAAACACCACTACGAATCATAAACGTTCGTATTGTTATCGGTACCAGATGTACGAACATGTTGTTTAATGACTAGTGTGCCGAACAAAACAAAATATAAATGGAATGATCTTATATTAATGTGGTTTCAATTAATCACAATGCAGCTCATTTTTAGTCTATTGTTCTTCAGTTAACAGAATTTCTTTTTTCTTTTTTAAATCTTGAATTTAGACGATGAGCACTTTAGACTTTGGAATCCTCAGTTTGCCCGCCACATACAGAATTGAACTATATATTTATAGACTAATATTCCGCACTATTATACATACATAGTTTGCTGTTCACTTGGTGCACAATTCTTTTGTCTAAAAGATGCTCTTTTACACCGCGCGTTTAATAGTGCATGATAGTATTAGTAGAACACCCTACTAATTTAAGAACCGATATATTAGAACTGCTCGAAATTTCGCTCTTCCGTTACTATCTATGCGGACATGACGAGGGAGAAAGTTAAATAAAGTCTTGTTAAAACAGTTTACATTTTGCTCTCACATTATTAATCAATCTAAAATTACTTATCTAGTTAATAATAGAACAGACTACAGCACGGGGAGCTGTGTTCGTCAAAGGAGGTTACGAGTACTCTATCAGAGCCAGGCGTGAGGTCATCCTGTCTGCTGGTACCGTCGGTTCTCCAAGGATTCTCATGTTGTCTGGGGTCGGCCCTAGGAAACAGCTAGAATGTTTAAAGGTTTCTCTTTCATTCATTAGCACTGGTTACAATTAAACAAATAATGTTCAGTTTTTATCCTAAGTATTTAAGTTAACACATTTTTAACAAGCTCAATTTTTGTATAAAAATGTATCACTTAATACAACTTTGTCAACTACTTATTGCAGATAAAATTGCAAGCTGATCTACCAGTAGGAGAAAACGTACAAAATCACCTGTTTTTTGAAGTAGGTGTTAAGATTAATAAACCCCTAAGTGTTGATCCCTTAAGCCTTGCGTCGCCACAGGTTTTAGAACAGTACCGGGTTAACGGTTCAGGTAATCATGCTTTTCTAATAGCATCTACATTATAAATCGAAATTGATTAAAATGTCAAGTATATGAAATCCTAAAGTTTTGACTATATATATATACATATATACATAAATATATATATATATATATATATATATATATATATATATATATATATATATATATATATATATATATATATATATATATATATAATTTAGTTAGTTACTTATTTATTTGTTTCTGTAGTTAATAAATTAATTGTTTATTAATTAATTAATTAATTAATTAATTTTTTTTCATTTATTTTATTATATATCTGTTTTTATTTATTTATGTAAGTTGTTTAACGTTTAATTTTTTAGAAATCGGAAAATTAGCTCGAAATCAATCAACCCGAAAGTAGATTTTCCAAAACGTTAATTGCTTTTTTAATTAGCTAAATTAGTAATGTCTGCACAGCTAACGCCTGTAGATGTATAGGGAAGCATATACAAATTGCACTCTTATCTTTTAGCAGCTACCACTGATATTAAGTAGTCTGTACACGGCTACTCAATCTCCAATTCGCTTCGCAGGTCCTTTAGCGTCATCATTGGGAGAAAATCTGGCATATACAAGTACAACTGCTTGGTCGAAGGGAAAAGATTGGCCGGATCTACTTCTTTTATTTTTAAGTCTTCTACCCAAAACTAGAGATAACTCTTTTGGATACAACAGTCAAGTAAGTGTCAGTCGGTTTATTGCATATAAATATATGAAAACACCATTAGCAAAGGTCGGGGGGTCGGCATGGTAGAGTCCTTAAAGCTTGCGGCTTCTAAACCAGGCAGATGAGGCTCTTTAGCTGGGGACAGTAATTTATCTAGGAGAGAAAAACCCGAAGTCAAACAACTGCTGCCTTGTAGATTGTTCGTAGTTGGACAAACGATATGGAAGCAAATCCAAAAAGAAAAGCAGGGCTACTATGGCGCATAACTATTTGACACGTATACTTAATTGTGTTGGCGGGAATCTCTTCCAACGCCAGAATTAATAACGAAGAAGAAGAAAGAAGAAGTTCTTATAGTATTATCTTTGAATAGTTCCCAAGTTAGGCTAATTAAGTTTCGCGATGTACGACCAATTTATACACCCCAAAGTTTTTATGTGGTTGGTATTTATCTAATATGTGTAAAATGTTCACCTTTCAGGTCAGGTTTGATTTGCGCAAGAGAGACTTAGCCTCGTTCGGGTTTACTTGTCTTCCTGCTCTGATACGGCCGACCAGCAGAGGACGAATTACCTTACGGTCAACAAATCCTTTTGTCTACCCCAAGATCGAGGCTAACATATTAAATACACAAGAGGACTTACAAATTTTAATTAAAGGTAGATTTTATAGTGTCAGGATTGTCAAAAAAGCGGGATTTTAAAATTTATATTATTTTTATGAATGCGTAGTTTGTATATTCTTTATTTAAAATTTCTGTAAGTTAATCGTAATAATTAGTCTTTTCGGGTATTGTTTTTTTTGCAGTTATAACAGAATAGTTCTCTTTTTTTCAAAAAATGATCCTGGTATATGACAACCAATACGAGCCAAACTAATGATCAGGTCTTACAAATATGTAGTTCTTAGTGACAGACACAACGAAATTGGAATATCAGGTTTAGATAATAAATTATTGTCTTTCTAAAGATTTCTCATTAGGTTTTTTGTATCAAATGTATTGTATAATAGCAAAGATAGAATGATATTTCGAAACAAAATTAAGAACGGATACAATTATAAAGAGAAGCAGAAATAAACTATACTAAGTCGTGTCCTGATTCATAGGTATTCGTGAATGTGAGAAACTAGTCACCACCCCAACAATGAAAGCAATCGGTGCTGAGTTGACTGAGGACACGCCAGCCTCGCAATGTGCACAATTCAGGTTCAGATCCGACAAGTACTGGGAGTGTCTGGTCAAGCTGAGGGTTATCTCGGCATATCACGCTGTTGGGAGCTGCAAGATGGGACCACAAGGAGACCCGACGGCTGTGGTGGATGAGAAACTGAGGTAAATAACACCCGGTTTTGTGGGTGACTTATATTATGTATATCACGTATGTGGATAAGACGTGTATTTTACATTTACGTTATACATGGCATACATGTATATATACATGTATATATATATATATAATTATATATATATATATATATATATATATATATATATATATATATATATATATATATATATATATATATGACACTTATATTGTTACATAACGTGTTGTAGAATATACTGGTTCATATAACAGAACGGAAGTGATAAATTAAGTATATATACATACGATTTATCATTTTGCATGTAACTGTAAAGTTTACTAAGACACCACAGCAAACTATTCTTAGGTTCATAAAAACATTACATTGCTGAAAAAATGTTTTGAGATAAAACTATAGTTCAGACAACTGTTGAATATTGTTTTATAACCATGTTTCAGGGTTCGTGGTATATCCGGCCTCCGTGTGGTAGACGCCTCTGTAATGCCATGGATTGTGTCAGGGAACACAAATGCTCCTGTTGTTATGATAGCTGAGAAGGCAGCGGACATGATTAAAGGGAAGAAACTACTGCCTTCCAGAAAACTTGAAAGATGTTAATATAACACAGTTATCTCTTGTATAACTATAAACACGACATAGATTAGCTTTACTTTTTAATTATTTTTAATCTTCGTAGTAGATGTAACATTAAAGCGACTACAGACAGACGAAATTATTTTGTTTATTTTACAAACGATTGTTTAATACTAAGCTCATTAAAATTGACGTAACGATACGTGTTTTTAATTTTTTTATAGTAATATTGTTTCTGTAGATTGAAGCCAATGAGTAATACATATTTCAAAAAAAAGTACCAAGTAGTTAGTTAATTACTGAATTTAGATACATATAAAAATCATATATTAAAAAATAAAAATTACATCTATACTAAATCTGTATCTCGGTAATAGAGATGTGAACACGTGCAGATTTTAGTATACTGATGTGTTTTCTAATGGAAGCTTATGTCGGTAGACGTCTCTGACCGGAGTCAAATTAGTGACGTTCACTTAGGTATGATATAAGCCCGAGTATCAAGAAGCCATGAACATTCTAACATTTTAAAAGATACTGTGGCCGCCGTGACTGTGGTGGTTAGCGGCACCGTTCTCGTATCGGCGTTTTCATGTCAGAGTTTGTAAGGCATAAAGATGAGTGGGTCACCACTTACATCAATTTATTTTACTACGTGCCTGTTATAAAGATTTGTATTAATTACTTTAACGCTTTGGTAAATACTTAAGTGGTTTTTATTGCGGTGAGTCTAATTCTCGCTAAAGTAGAGCCTCTGTAGCGTTGCGACATTTCCCACCAGCCATCCCCCATCATAAAACAGCTTGATCGTTACTGCATCTATTGACGTAATCTAGTACAACTCTGTCTCTCATATGATACATTGCCTAGTGTAACCTGAGTACTTGGAAGATTGACACGTCCCAGATTACTTAAATTGTCGAGATTTGTTTTCTCTGTCCTGTCTATCTGATCTCTGTGTTATGTCCTGAATGTCTTAGCTGTCTTGTCAGTGTAGCCGCCTGTCGGTCTTTTATTATGTCTGTGCGACCTTCTAATTGTCCTTCCGTCCGTCCTCATGTCCGTCTTTTTGTCCGTCTGTCTGTCTATGTGACCTTGTGCCTGTTTTCCTGGCTGCATATGCCAGTGTGTATGTGTATGTTATAAAATAAGGGGCAATGCGTGTAACAGTGTAAAATTCTTATCTCGGCCATCTTGATCCAGCAGACCGTTTTAAAGCATGTAGCGTGTCAAGCAGCCTTTTTTTAACATACCCAAATGTTCATTTCAAATCTACCTGAGAGTGGCCATACAAAAACTGTTTCGTGATCGTCTGGATCCACATGAGTGACTTAAATAAAAGGTCAAAGAACGTCTGGAATATTTTGTTTTCAAAAGACGTAATAAAACGTATATAACCTTGTCTAGCTATAAATATCAACATCATATGAGAGACAACATTCTATAACTATAGCCTTAATCAGAAAACGACTTATCTTATCAAAGTTGTTTTATTTGCTTTTTTATTCTGCTATCTTAAGTCAACTGGAGATTTTAAAATGACACTGCCATAATATACATGGTTTCAGCATTAGAAAACCTACTATTAAAATAAAAGATATCAATAAGTATAAGCCTATATAGCCGGGTGTTGCTTTTAATATGTGGAAAAATTGTGAAATCCTCTTACATTAAGATTCAGACTAACCCAAATTTTCAACACACCAAACAGCGCGGTTTTACTTAAAGTAGTATAGGCCTGTAGGTAAAAGTAAAGAAGGAAGAGCAGGAATTTATCCTAATTGCATTCAAACCTTTAGGTTTGGTGGTTTTGCCAATACGTATTGCCATTTATACATCGTTTCAGGAACAATGCCGAAGTCACAGAAATAGGTGAACTCTACTTCACTTTACTTAAAAAAAGAATGTCTGGATATAGAAATAAACAAAATATTATTATGTATTGGTGTAAAAGAAATTCTGTTTGGATAATGATATGACTACTTACAGTTACTGTTAAGTTACTGATACAAGAAAAGTCTGCCGAAAGTTATTTTCACTAAAAAAGATATCATCTTTTATGAATCAAATAGATTTGATAATCCATACAGAGAACACAGTCTTGTTCAAATATAATGACTGCAACTTCCAAAATTGTATCTTAATGATTTGTAATTTAAACTAATTCACATCACAAGTGCGGACAGAAAACACAAACACTGTTCCCTACATGGATTGCTGCCATCCCAAGACTTATACCTGATTGGATGTCTCACCCAGAGCTAGTACAGCCAATAACTCGACTCACTCTACCTGTGGATGAAGAGTTAAAAAGCTTTGTGCCACTTTTTTCATTTCATTTTAGTTTTGTTGTATGGCATCATAGCGTTAAGTTTAGTGTAAGGATTTGATACTGTCGGGCTATGAAGACATATGTTTGAATTGTGTATGGTACTCCTAAGCAACCAGCCTAGTTATATCTAAATAATACCATTTTTTTTGTATTCGAAATGGTATTTTATTGCATATATCCAGCATGATTTTTCAAACCCTGCAAAATTTTATGCTGGAAACTTCAACATGGAGGGTACATGTTATTCATTGTTGGCCATGGTTTTTTTTTCCTTTGCTTGTTCACCACTGAACAGTAGATATTTTTTCTCAGAAAGCATAAATTTAATGCTAGACCACCCACCCAGTCTACACCCTATCCCAACACATTACCAACCTGAAGGCGTAGCCCTAATACATTCTTTCAATAGAAATATTGTTTTACCAAAATGGATGGAGAATCGGGTTACAAGATTTACCGAGAAAAACGGATTAGTTTTGTTAGGAATAAGTAATTCTTAATTTAAAACACTGGAGCAATGAACATAACTATTTTGTGTCGTGTCGAGACAGATATGGGTAAACCTAACCACCCCAGCCTTGTAAAACCTAACCACCCTAGCCCAGTACAACCTAACCACCCTATCCCAGTACAACCTAACCACCCTTTCCCAGTAAAAAAATAACCACCCTAGCCAAGTAATAACTAACCAATCCCAATTGGTGACTCCCTACCATCCCAAGCAAGTTAACTCTGACCGCAGAGGACCAGTAAACCCAATAAACCCTACGTATGTAAACGCAATAAACCCTACACCAGTAAACGCAATAAACCCTACACCTGTAAACGAAATAAACCCTACACCAGCAAACGCAATAAATCCTACACCAGTAAACACAATAAACGATACACTAGTAAACGAAGTACACCCTACACCATTATACCCTAACCACACTAGGCTAGTAAACCATAACCGTCATACGCCAGCACACCCTAACAACCCAACCCAAATGAACAACTCCAACCTTGTACAACCACGTCCCATTCAATGTCATTTATCTGGTGTAGTTAGGCACCAACTATCCTTCACAGTTCAATACCCTTAAGGACCGTCTGCCTAGTTTGCTTGCCCTATTTGCCTATGTGACTGTGCGTCTGTGCGTGCAGAAAAAAAATTAACAGTCATAACAAGTCATGCATTCAATCCTGACCGAATTGCTGCACTTGAACGACTATGTAACCTTATTTATTTTGCAGCATACCCAACGCACCAAAGTATTAATGTCAATATCGGAAGAGAGAAACTTTACAGAGGGTTATTTCTTGCCGTCTTGATCCGCTTCAACGCTTTCATACATGCTACCTTACCTGCCTTGCGGCATATTACACACATCATGACATTAATATCAACACAGTCTGAGCCATATGTAAAAAAAAAATTTGCTGGCCCGTCGCAATCCGCTAGCGAGACGTCATTACAATATCAATGGCGTCTGCAACAAAAAAGACATTCCCGTCATGCAACGTTTCTAAAGTAGCCGGACTATTTATATCAACGTTACGTCAGAGAAATCATGACCAGGTTGCACCGTCAGTCAGACAACATGGCGGCTACTGTCAAAGTGGTTTTACTGGCCATCTCATTCAGCTGTCTAGTGTCCACTGGGAGTTTGGTTGATGCAGCTTTCGTGGAGACTCCAGAACCAGCCTATGATTATATCATTGGTATGTACTGCACGTTTTCTATATAACTTTTAGATATGTACCATATTCTATAATGTTATATGACTTTATAACATAATCACATCGTTTATAAAACACAACATATGAATAGAAAACAGAGATATGATTGTACACCAAGTATATTATTAACAGTGGCGTGCGTTGAATTATCCCACCGGGCACCAACAAGAGGCCTAGTGGTAGAGTGTTAGCCTGCTACCTCGCAAGTCTCGAGTTCGAATCCGAGTTCAAGTTAGTATAACGTCACTGATTCCACCCAACTCTAATGGGTACTCAACTCACGTTAGTGAGGGTAAATGAGATGGGCATATTGCTTAGCCAATTATCCCTTACTGTGCCGACTTCAAGATACTCTACTTCATCTGCCCAATGGGTTGTTAGGGGAAAGAGAAATCTTTACTTGACCAGCAAGTGGTAAAGAAACAAAAATTACAGCGACAAAAATAGGCTCCGAACATGCAACGGACATAGTATCTATCTCCACTCGGCCATGAGTTCACCAGTGTTTCTTCCAGACGTTTTTTTTTCCGGGGGGGGGGGCATTTGAAATTTTCGTGGGAGGCGGACTGAAATTTTCGGGGTTGGGGGGCTGTACACTGTAAAAAGTATATATTTTCTATATAAATTCAATTTCGTTGGGGGGCGATAGACTTTCTTCGGTGGGGGGGGGGGCGGAGCCACCCCGAAGAGATGCCTGGATGAAACTCTGGTGTTCACTCAACTATTTGGAAATAAAATAGTATTTAAGAATCGTGTTAGGGTTATTTAAGAATCTTACTGAAACAGCCTAGTCCCAGAAGTCCTAGGTCCGCTTCCTACTGCCAATCATAACTTGGTAGGTCTAACTTTTATCTGTTTTTCTTCCTCGTACACCCAAACACACTTCTTACGATGTCCTTGATAAATGCTGCTATGGATCTTGATCAAACGATATTAAACAAATAACAAAAAGAAGCAAGCGAAATTGTGTTTTGCATGATTGTCTTCAATTGCCGCTATTCGTCATCGGGGTGGGCTGTTGACCGTGCTACAAATCAAGCAAACAACTTACCACTGAATCTTCTAATGTTATAAAACACACTGAAAACAGAACTAGGTCTAGATGTGTATAATGAGAATGGATGTTTAAAAAGAATTCCTTGCCTAAGTTGTTTTTTTTTTAGTAGGAAAAATGCTATAATTCAAGTGTTGTTGATTTCAAACTTGTATGGTATTATTTGAAAAGGAAACAAAGTTAGCATCAGATTTTTTTTTCTAGAGACATGGAAATTTCCCGTTTCCGTTAGTGCACCCTCTCCCTCCGCTTCCAATTAATCAGACATGCCTCAACATGTTAAAGGCCGACAGAGATCTCCATATCTTGTGTAATGTCTGCATAGAAGTATAACACCGATTAAAAATATTACATCTCAGAACACATTACAAATTTAATATTTCCAAAATTTAAATTAATGCAAAAACGTTTTAACCCATTGGTGGTTTTGTGCAGAACATAAAATTTGTGATTGAAAACACATTTTCATTGATTGCACTTAAATACTCTTTTATTTTATTAATTCCAAGTTGGAGGAGGGACTGCAGGCTGCGTGTTGGCCGGCCGGTTGTCTGAAGATGATAACGTCACTGTGTTGTTACTGGAAGCAGGCGGTACTGACGCGGGGAACCAAAATATCCTAACCCCGGGCCTAGCACTTCTCAGCTTACGAAGTGACATAGACTGGGTTTATTACACAGAGCCTCAACCTGGCGTCATGGAAGGATTTGAAAACAATGTGTGTTAACCGCATTAAATGATGTCCAATTATTTTAAATATATAAGTTTAACAACAGTAGTACATATTTTAGAAGTTGTAGATGTATAACATACACACCCAGAGAAATTTAAAGACAGTAGTATTAGATTTTTTAAAATTATATATGTGTAATATATAAATAATATCTATAATGTATATAATGGGTGTGGTTGTGTGTGTGTGTATTTATTTAACTTTTTTTCAACGATAAAGTATAACATATAATTATTTTGCAATTTTTTTTTTATAACAGAGGTCGTATTGGCCAAGAGGAAAAGTTTTGGGTGGTAGTGACAGTATCAGCATAATGCAGTGGGTCCGAGGCTCCAGACACGACTACAACAGGTGGGCTGATTACCTGGGAACCAGTGACTGGGACTACAGACACGTCTTGCCTTACTTCAAGAAATCTGAGGACATGTTGATTCCTGAACTTAGAAATTCAGGTGAACAAAATATCAAGCCATCCATTTCATTCAGCAGTTTTAAATGGCTTAAAGATGTTACTTAAAAAATAAACGCTATTTTTTAACACTCTATGCTTGTTGTGATGAACTTTGTGTAAGTAATTTTTTTTTAAATTAATGCATCTCTGCAATATCACAAAGTCATGTATGAAAACATTATCTTTAACTTATCTTAACTTAATTATTGTTTATTAAAGTCACTTTAAATTTTCCACTGAATGATACCTATCTACATGTTGTGTTTTAATGTTAGGCTACCACAACCAAAACGGCCCTATACCTGTCTCCAGATTTGACACCCAGCCTATCGTGGAGGAGATTATCGACGCTGCCAGCACTGTTGGCTACCCTTATAACCAGGACTACAATGGTGAAAGTATGATAGGTAGGAACAACATTACGTTGATTCTATAATAAATAGATTGCCATTTACACAAACCAGTTTGGTAAAAGTATGATAGGTAGGAACAACATTACGTTGATTCTATAATAAATAGATTGCCATTTACACAAACCAGTATCACACTTGCATCCTTTAATTGTGACCTATATTCTTGCTGGAGTAAGAGCAATCTTTATAAGCGCGTTTGGAATGCGGCTATTCTCTCGCGAGTTGGTTATCATTTGATACTTGTTAGTCGTCATTCGTTTTGAGACCTCACCCCAGAATCCCAGGAGTCAATCTTCTTCTTCTTCTTCTTCGTTCTTAATTTTTGAATATGGTGGAGGATTCAGATAACAAGTCCAACTTCGTGGACAAACCGGACTGTGGTTCAATCTAATAACGCATAAGTAATATTGTTAGTTATAACGAATCAATGCCGAGTTGGGTTCAGATTCTATCTTTTTAACAGTTGTGTGCGTACAATATTTTTGATTCCTCTCATTAGTGTGGTAAAATTACGCTGAAAGTTTATAATACTCCTTGTAGTAAAACAAATTTAAATATTTTATTCTGTAATGCTTATTTTAAGTATTAGAGTAATATTTTATACGAGCTGACGCGCGACGTAGCATACTCCGCTATTTAGTTTTTTTTTTCCTATTTGTCATATTTTGTTCATTTGACACCACCAATGCTGCGACTGAAAATATTTTGCTTTAAACACTACCAGTAGCTAGTGAAGGGCGATTATCCACAACCTCACTTTCCAATCGTCTCCCCCCTCCCCCTGAAAGCAGCCATCCGGGACGACAGTTTACAGACGACAATGAAAAGATCAAGCAGAACGTGTTTTTATCTCCCCTTAGTTTCTAATCATTTAAAAACTAAATTATCTGCCCCTATTAGCCGTCATTAATTTGACCCGATAGTAAACAGCTCACCAGTCTCGTGGGGGTTGGGGTGATAACGATATGGTCTGTTGAGCTTACGTCTTGGTGGTGTCTCGCACGGTCCCCATGAAGAGAAATATATATATACGAGCCGACCCGCGGCTTATCATACGCCACTATTTAGTTGTTTTATTTACTAATTTTCAGTAATTCATAATTTGTGAATTTGACAGTACCAATGTTGCCACTGAAAATATTTGCTTTAAAACACTATCAGTAGGTCGTTAAGGACGATACTACCCCACCCTCCTTTCCCCCAACCCCTACCCTACACCCCACCCCCCTCCCCTTGAAAGCAACCTCCTCTTAGTTACCTCCCCTAAGTTTCAAATCGTTTCAAACTAAATTATCTGCCCCTAATAGCCGTCACTAATCCCGGCTCTACGATTGTAAACATTTAGCGTGAACCACAGCTCACCAGACCATGTAGGGGTGGGGTGGTAGGGAGCGCGCTTACAGCTTGTTTTCTAGCGTCTCCAAAAAGAGAATTATATATATATATAGTTAGATAGATCTTTCTACTTTAGTTATTCTTAAAGGGTAAAGATCGCTAACGACTTGTTAAGATTTTAATGAGCGATGTAAAACCGAATATGGACTTATTACTGTGTGTTCAGGCTTGTTATTTAACTGACAATTACTTAGCCGTTCAGATTCATAACTTTTTACTTTCAAAACAATCTTTGAAATTTTCTTACTGCTGTTCTGTTCACCTACACAGGCGTATCATACAGCCAGGTCAACAGTAAAAACAGTCAGAGATGGTCAACAAGTAGAGCGTATCTCCATCCAGTTATCGACAGGTCGAACCTCCATGTAACGCTGAATGCCGCCGTCACGAAAGTAAGCAAAGATTTCTACAACTTCCTCTTTTAAAATGAAATTAGCACTCTAAAAATAGAGCAAGCATACAACAAAATGCGTACGGTATGGAATGTGAAGTGTAAATTGTATCCGTTATTACTTTCTCGTATAGAGAAAGTCTTGTAATCGTTTTACACCTCACTGATACGGAAAAACATAATTTTGCAATCTTGTCCGTATGCCTGTGTGTCTGTCTGTCTGTCTGTGTGTAAACACGATGACTTGAGAACCGTAACAGCTAGGTCGATGAAATTTCCTATATAAGTATTTTATCAAAATCGTAGATCATGATCAACTTTTGAGCGATTTCCGACAACCGGAAGTGGTACTTTTTCTACTTTGAATTTTTCAAAAGCCTATAACTTGAGTACTATTTCAGATAGATAAATGAAATTTCACAAGTAAGTAAAAGATCTAATTCTCTGCCTTCTGTCAAATTTTGAGTAATTTTCGTTGACCGGTAGTACTAATTTACGCTATTTTCGATTTCTCAAAAACGCATGTAAATTTATAAAGTACTAATAATATTGCGCACTATTATGCACATTTTGTTTTGTCGTTCGCTTGGTGCGCATTTCTTTTTTCTATGAGATTCTATTCTATTTTTAAAAGTTTGTAATTAAAATTCATGTCTATATTTCAGTTATATAAGAATATTCGAGAACGTTTAGGGGAGATCACTCCCGGTTTATTTTTTTACAGTCATTAACCCTATGCTTAGACTAGCAGAAATATTTTTAAAATGCACAGCACATTCGTAAAGTTTATTAAATTTTTTGAAATAATTTAGTAGTATCTGGCGCTGAGTTGCATTTATCTGTCCAATATTGTCTACATGTGTCCAATGTGAATAGAGTTAGACCACGTGACCGGGTTATGATAATCGTTTGCTGCTTCAACTAAATATAAATGACAACTAAGTTCTCTCCCATTATGTCATATAGTATGAGAAAAGATAAAAGAGTCCTCTTCCATTATGACGTCTGACTTTTTCAGCTGCACTGTAAAATCGGCGTATTTGTTTTATCTTATTTAGCCTCTGCAATTATATTTCTAACTTTAATCAAGCTAATTGTATTAATTAAATTAATAATTTATCTCCGTGCCGTCCTTGTGTCTAGATAACGATTAAACAGCAGAGGGCGCAGGGTGTGGTGTTCGTCAAAGGAGGTTACGAGTACACCATCAGAGCCAGACGTGAGGTCATCCTGTCTGCTGGGGTCATCGGCTCTCCGCAGATTCTCATGTTGTCTGGGGTCGGCCCTAGGAAACATCTGGAAAGTTTCAAGGTTCATATTTCTCTAACATTAGTTTTAGTAGCAGAATTTAAGGATAGGCACCACGGATAAAAAAAAATTTATTTAACACATTTCTGGTTGTTTAATAAGTTCATATAATTATAGTTGTTAAACTATAGACAAAAATAATATATAGCCGTCAATAGCAGTACTGGTTGCCATGGAAACAGAGAAAAGGTGTGAAAACTAACACCTTTTCAAATCGCTAAGGCTTTGTTCCCATAAGAGATTTTAAAAAGCGGATGAAAGATTTAGATTTCTCAAACCAAACTATACATTTCTACGTTTACTCATTGCGATAGCTTGTACTCAATTTTTTATACAAATTGTTACGTAAATTTATGTTCAAAAATTAGGGGGTGGTGTTACAAAAATATCAATATTTCCTTAAGTATTGTAGTAAACTTAATGTACAAACGTAGTTTTGTAGATGGTATAATGCTGAACGCACGTGGAATGTTTTATTCTTGTATGACAAAGGGTTCCAAAGCCTTAGCGATTTGAATGTCGAATTTTGAGTAAAAATGCAAAGTTGAGAAAACGTGAAAAGAAGAGCGGGAAAAAGCGCGGTGCGTTTTCTCTTATAGAAAACAGAAAAAAACGTCTTGTTATATGTGGAAGAACCATTTGTCTAATAAAATACGCTTTGATTTATGTTGTAAGCTTTAGATAGATTTTTTCTATGTAAGCAGAAAATATATATACAACAGGTAATGAATGTATGACTATTAAGTATTACACATCCTATCAATCGAGCGGTATTCTCAGAACAGCTATCATCAAACCAGATAAAGTTTTGTTTGTTAGCCGGTCTTCTCACTTCAAAACAATGTCTTTCTCTACTCAAATTGTAGCTTACACAAGTTTATTGCCTTATGATAATAGCCTACAACACAACACTGGGTACAACGCTTGAGGCTAGACACGCCCCTCCGATTGTAGGGGAAAAAAAGTCACAGGAAAAAAAAACACAGGGAAAAAAAACACAGAAAAAAAGTCACAGGAAAAAAAGTCACAGGAAAAAAAGTCACAGGAAAAAAAGTCACAAATATATATTTGCATGGGATTTGTTAATACTTTTATGTATTAAATATTCAGAGAGTGCAAATTAACTTAGGATTAATTAAATGTAATGTAATGTGTGTAGGTTGTATACGCATAGTAATTTTTATAATTCATCTAAAAATATTTAGTATGAATTATGTAGATTGTAATTATGTTAAACATAATATTTATAGCATTGAATAGAATGTCCACGGTTTTCGTGGGTTTTTTTTTAAATTAAATTACCGTGAAATGGTAAGGTCATCTGAATTACTGCCCTCAACTCATCGCAACAATAGTTATGCTTAGTTCAACCACCTTTACTGCCCACATTTATCAAAGGCTGTCATTGACACAAAACGTCAACAACACAAAATATGTTCGGACAATGCCTACTGAGGGAAGGCCGACCAGAGAACAGCCTACGGCAAAACATATGCAAAACACAATGATGTGCCTAAATTTCTTTTATAGTTAACTTTTCTACCGCGTATTTAACTAAATACGTAACAAAAGTTGAGATTGATGTGTAAATTATCTTAGAGTATTTTTACTCACAACTTTTTATAAACCATAATGCTTTTAACGTCTATAAATAATTTATGCTATCAAAAAATACAACCTACAACAATAAACATACAAAATTTTACAATTCTTAACAAATAAATCAAAATATTTCTAAAGAGAATTGTGTGACTTTTTTTCTGTGACTTTATTTCTGTGACTTTTTTTCCGAAAAAAAATTTCCATTGTGACTTTTTTTCCGTGACTTTTTTTCCTAGCAAAAACTGTGAATTTTTTCTGTGCTTTTTTTTTCCTGTGACTTTTTTTCCGTTTACCGCCCCTCCACCCCATCCCACCGCTGGATAGTGCATGAGGAACCGATGAGCCATAGATTACCAATGTTCATTCAACCGCGAATAACACATCTGTGTAGATAGGGTCAAGTACAGGGCCTAAGTAAATGCTTCCCAACTATCCTATCTACTACTATCTAGTATTTACATTCGTTGCTAGCACACCCTATACGGAGAGATGGGCATACACATTAACACATGTGTCGTATACAGTCCGGTGTAAAGCCTGATGAACGCGTTCGAGCCTATCACAGCATGCCGTAACAAGATTATAAACCGGCCGTTGGCTGAATGGCGAGAAGGGAATGAAGGGGGTAAAGGGGATGGGCAGTACATTCTTCAAACTGATAGTCATGTCCATGACGCATTGTTTCAGCTTAGTATAATTTTAAAGCGTACGCAACAGTGTTTAATATTGTTCCAGTGATAATCAACAGTACATTTCTAGGCAAAGTTTCATTTATTAAACTTAATGTTGTTGTATAACTTTAAAACAACAAATAGAAGAGTATACGCAAATGAGGTAAACAAACGAGACAGGCGATTGTTTTGTTTATCTAGAAACAAGATGGCTGCCTAGCACACGTGGTTAGTTGCAGCCTATCGTTAATTATTTTGATTTACTGTACTATAATATGATTGGTCAAGCGTATCAATGAACCTCTTCCCATTCATAAATTTTACGCGCATGCCCTTATATGGAGTTTAATAGAAAATTTTACTTTGTAGAAAACAACTTCTATCTCACTTATTTTTAGAACAAAAGAAAAGGTCACTACACCAGCGGGTACACGAGTGCTTGGCCCTTAGATTGCTGTAAAGTTTATGGTGCCTCGCGGGCCATAAATACATGTGATACCCGCTCGAAGATAGCCACTGTCCGCGTAGTAGTGTGAAAACTTGCCGGGGGGTACCATGTTTCACATCGCAATAAACTAATAACCGTAAGCTGTAGAAGTCCGAAATGTTCGGGTTAGATAGATAAAAGGTATTAGTACCGAATTAAGAAATAAAAATTTTGGGTAGAAAAATTAACATTTTATCGAAAACATGGGTATCTTGTTCCCTTAATTTACAATAAGAAAATTAAAACTTTCTTTAGTTAAAGAAAATTTAGAAAATTATCTTGTTGAAGTTACTTATATCCTTGTACAAAGTTAACTTCTAAAACTAAAAGAATAAAACTATTTACCTTAGATACCTGTACTAGCTGACCTACCTGTTGGAGAAAATCTGCAAGATCACATGACCTTTGACGTGGGTGTTAAAATAAATGAATCGTTAAGTGTTAATCCATCGAGTCTAGGCTCCCCAATGAACATTCAACAATACTTTACCAACGGCACAGGTAGCTTTCATGTTCATTTTGCAACAAGAAAATTGTATTGGACTATGTTAGAATTTTCATGGAATTTATTTAAACTTATAAATTGGATTACATTTTTTTATCACAGAACAACTTTTTTAAGAAAAAACAATCTGGGAATTTGTTTAAACTTATAAAGTGGATTACACTTTCTTATGACAGAACAACATGTTTAACAAATGCAAGAACAATAAGGTGTTTCAATTGAAATATACCAAATGCTTTTAACTTAGATACATAATGTATTTAAAACAATAAAAGGTTTTTTTATTATAATCTGGAAGAGATAGTTTTGTAAACCTACACTCACATGTACACAAATACAGAAATATAATAGTTCTCTTAAGTTTTACTTTACTTCAACTTATTATTTTCTCATAAATAATGTTCGCAGGTCCCCTAGCATCGACCTTAGCCGAGTCCATGGCGTTTAAACGTTTATCTGGAGGGGCGTCAAACAAAAACTGGCCAGACCTGCAGTTGTTGTTTCTCAGTGTTTTACCTGGACCCGCGGGGAGTGTCTTTGGTTACAACTCACACGTAAGGACTAGCAAACCCTTTCGACTTGGCACATACACACATTGATATGTTTTGTGTGTTGGGGACAAAATCGCGCAATCTTCTGCTAATTAGTATATCATTATTCCATAGGTCGTTTATTTTTTCAATAGTATTTATACATTTCATGAGCTATACAGCAAAATATAGAATGGAATATTGCACAAGCCTAAAGAATTACATAATAATAGTTACCCATTTACAGTAGCTATCATTAGCTGATATTTAATAACTTTTAAATAGACCTAATCGACCTACGCTGTAACTGTAGCTGACTGTTTGATAGTTTATTTTCAAAGCCTAACAGGATTATACATTGTATCACGTTTATTCTTACATTTGAAAAAAAACTTTTTATAAACCTTTGACCAAGTTTGTTCCTGTAAGATATCTATTTTGTAACTTCCATCATACTTTAGGTGATAGCTGACATGTCGAAAAGAGCGACTGCCAAGTATGGGTTCTCGTGTTTTCCTGTGTTGTTACGTCCGGCCAGTCGAGGAAAAATCACCTTACGATCAGCAAACCCTTTCATTTACCCGAAAATAGAAGCCAATTATTTGGATAAACAGGCGGACGTGGAGACTTTGATCAAAGGTATTTACTAAAGAAATGATCAGTTTCTAACCCTTTTTACGCCAGAGTATAGGTACAGAAGTTGTACGTCGTTATAGTTGAAGCCGCATGGTTGTTCTACGGATTTATTTTTGTTTAATTCAACCCACATAAGAAAAATGTTTGTTAATTTCAAGTCATGTAAGCAGTTAAAGTAGATTTCGTTTGACAGTAAAGAAAGATTTCTTCACGTGTTCTCATCAAGGAATCCGCGAATGTCACAAACTGGTCAACACCCCAACAATGAAAGCTATCGGAGCTGAGTTGACTGAGGACACGCCAGCCTCGCAATGTGCACAACACAGGTTCGGATCCCTCGGGTACTGGGAGTGTCTGGTCAAGCTGAGGGCCAGCACTGAGTACCACCCTGTGGGGACATGCAAGATGGGACCAAGGAGAGACAGAACAGCTGTCCTGGACGAAAAACTCAGGTAAATATCTTGGCATCTTGTCACCAGTTTCTGTTCAATATTTTTTTTATATATTATTAGATCACATTGTTCTTACTAGTGGTTTTTAAATATTTTAAGGTTTAGTGCATATAATCGGATTCATTATATTAAAGATGACGATGCATTGTGCCATAAATTGTGACTAAATTGGTTGTTTAATTAAACTTTTTAAAATTAATTAAACTTTCCTTTATAAAGCATTAATTTGCACTTTATTTCACACACACAATTTGCGTTCATTTGGTGCGCAATTCTTTTTTTTCTACGCGATTATATCGTATTTTTTGAAAAATAATTAATGTTTCAGAACTTTAGGGGAGATTATTCGAGCTTTATTTATTTAATCTATGGCTACTAACAATTATAGGATTAACGTAAATAATTGAAAATATTTATTTTTAAATATTGAACTGTCAAGCAGATTATAAAATGTAATTTAAAAAACAATGTATCGCTTATTTTAACCAATGTTTAATCCTTTCCCAGGGTTCGTGGTATATCAGGCCTCCGTGTGGTAGACGCCTCTGTGATGCCATGGATTGTGTCAGGGGATATAAGCGCTTCTATTGTTATGATAGCTGAGAAGGCAGCGGATATGATTAAAGGGAAACAACTCATGCCTTCCAGAAACCTTGAAAGATGTTAATATAACACAGTTATCTCTCGTATAACAATAAACACAACATAGATTAGCTTTGCTATAATTTTTATTAATCTTCGTAGTAGATGTAACATTAAGGTCACTACCTAAACACGAAATTATTTTGTTTATTTTACAAGCGCTTTTGTAACACTAAGCTCATTAAAATTGATGTAACTATATGTGTTTTTTTTTACGTTTTTTACTTTCTCGTATATACGAAGTATAGAGAAAGTCTTGTAATCGTGCAAAAAAAAAATCGAGATTTTTGCAAATCTCGACGTTTTGCATCTCACTGATACGGAAAAACATAATTTTGCAATCTTGTCCGTATGTCTGTGTGTCTGTGTGTGTGTGTCTGTGTGTGTGTGTGTCCGTGTGTAAACACGATAACTTGAGTACCGTTACAGCTAGGTTGATGAAATTTCATATATAAGTATTTTATCAAAATCGTAGATCCGTATCAACTTTTGAGCGATTTCCGACAACCGGAAGTGGTACTTTTCCTACTTTGAATTTTTCAAAAGCCTATAACTTGAGTACTATTTCAGATAGATAAATGAAATTTCATACGTAAGTAAAAGATCTAATTCTCTACCTTCTATTAAATTTTGAGTCATTTCCGTTGACTGGAAGTAGTACTTTACGCTACTTCCGATTTCTCAAAAAACCAATGTAAATTTTAAAAGTAATAATAATATTTCGCACTATTATGCGCTTTTTTATTTCGCGTTCACTTGGTGTGCAATTAATTTGTCTACGAGATTTTATTCTATTTTTAAAACTTTAAGTATTTAAAATGGATTAAAAATCATGTCTATAGCCCGAGTTCCCATCCCCTGTTATTTTATATTGAATATTCGAGAAAGTTTAGGGGAGATCACTCCCGGTTTATTTATAATGATATTGTTCCTGTAGATTGAAGCCAATATTGCACACACAAAAAAATAAGTACCAAGTAGTTTGCTAATTAATAAATTTAGATACATAAAAAAACATAAAAATAATAAAGATAAAAATTACATCTATACTAAATCTGTATTGGAGATGTGAACCCGTATAGATTTCTACCACAGTGTTTCGCCAAATCCAACTGTGGAGCTTACTGTTTAGTGGATCCATTTTTTAAATGTATTTCTTGACAACAATATTTGATAAGTAATGAGCTGCTAAGTCCATTTCTTGCTTTGAGACGCGGTTTGCCATGTACAGTTTCAGAACATTCTACCATTGACACCTCTGAATCAAGCAGGGAAAGTGAACTCCCAATGTTGTACCTTCTTACCTGTATTTAATGATATGAGACTATTTACCTTGATTTAGGGTAAATGTGGAACAAGTAATAACAATCGACTTTTGTTTACGTAATGAGATGTTACGCATTTTTATTATATTTTTAAACTGTCAAAACGTAATTGCAAACAATATAATAATATAGTGCTTTAAAATATTTAAAATATGATAACGATTTTTTTATCTCATAATCGATAGCCATTCTCTTCATCCACAAGTCAATTAATCTCCAGATAACAAAACCCCAGATATTTATTCCCCAGACACTTAATTCCCAAACTACATTTATATCTGCTTGCTGATAGAATGTAAGGATTGTTTTTTTTAGGATGGAGTGATTGTTGCTATGATGGAGTGATTGTTTTTATGATGGAGTGATTGTTGGTAGGATGCAGTGATTGTTTTTAGGATGTAGGGATAGTTGTTAGGATACACAGATTGTTAGAATACAGTGTTTATTGTTAGGAGGCAGTGAATTTTGTAAGGATGCATTAACTATTTGACACAAATCTTTTCATAATTACCTATTTACAAATCCAAAAGAGGTATAAGAAAAGTGAAATAATTGCAATGTAAGCCTAGCCGTAAAGCCGGGATCTCTTCTGTTATACGGCAGTCAACAAAGTACATTTAGATCTTTATCTGCCCGTGGTAATCCAATGGATTATGTTGACTGGCGCGATTACCACCCCACCCATTCCCCCCCCCCTCCATAATCCACCACATGCCTATGTTCGCCTAACTGATGGTGTCAACAGGTGCGGTTATTCGCTCACCCCCACCCACACACATTTTGTTCTTGAACGATAGTCTAGACCAGGAATTCCCAACCCTGTGCCCGCGGGCGCCATGGCGCCCGCTGAACGATTTGTATGTGCCCGCCTCTCACTATTCGACAGAGACAGAATCTTTTTCATAACCATTATTTTAAAATATGATTTATTTTTATTCATTTGTTACAGTTTTATTTTTTTTTTACTACCTAGGTGTATAAAATATGTTCGATACTTGTCCCAGCTTGTCCAGCGGCGAGCCAGACTGCACTATTTACGCTAGCCTGAAACGGCTAGTGCCATTTGCACATCATACCTTGTACACGCAGAAAACCCGAAGTGAACGAATAGAACGAACGCCACGAACTGATCCGATAAACGCCGAAGGCGCCAAATCACAAGGTACATAACTCTGATTGCTTCGGCGATCATCGGCTCACTTCGGGTTTTCCGCGTATACATGGAGTGATGTGCAAAAAGCATTCCCCGCCTGGAACCGCGTTGTTGTCATTGTGATTGCTGCCCTGTTCGGGTCGCGACAGTTAGATAAGAGACATGTTCGTCAGACGAAATACGAATTAGAAGTTTTCTATATAAAAATAAACCGGCAGTGATCTCCCCTAAACTTTCTCGAATATTCTTATATAAAATAACAGGGTATGGGAACTCGGGCTATAGACATGATTTTTTATCCATTTTAAATACTTAAAGTTTTAAAAATAGAATAAAATCTCGTAGACAAAAGAATTGCACACCAAGTAATCGCCAAATAAAAAAGTGCATAATAGTGCGCAATATTATTAGTACTTTTTAAATTTGATAGAAGGTAGAGAATTAGATCTTTTACTTACACGTGAAATTTCATTTATCTATCTGAAATAGTACTCAAGTTATAGGCTTTTGAAAAATTCAAAGTAGAAAAAGTACCACTTCCGGTTATCGGAAATCGCTCAAAAGTTGATACGGATCTACGATTTTGATAAAATACTTATATATGAAATTTCATCAACCTAGCTGTAACGGTACTCAAGTAAGCGTGTTTACACACAGACACACAGACACACACACAGACACACAGACATACGGACAAGATTGCAAAATTATGTTTTTCCGTATCATTGAGGTGTAAAACGTCGAGATTTATAAAAATCTCGATTTTTTTTTTTGCACGATTACAATACTTTCTCTATACTTCGTATATACGAGAAAGTAAAAAATCAACCGGCGTTTTGTAAATACATTTCTCTGTAGGCCTATGTATACAATTTGAAAAAAAAATGCCAAATAATTTTATTATTTTAAACATTTTTGTTTATTATTAATTAATACATTATGACTATAAGTAAATAAGAAAATAAATTATGGGAAAATGACAAGTTATGAAAGGAGTTTGTCAATTTAAAATAGGTGGTGCCCGCCACCCTGCAGATATTTTAGAATGTGCTAAAGAGTAAAAGAAGATTGGGAACCCCTGGTCTAGACTATCTATATCATAACCTCCCCCCTGTATTACATAAACACCGAACACAGCCAGGTGACTTGATTTTCGTCTTACCGGACAAGACTTCATAAACTTACCTGGCCAGGTCTTCGTCTTGCGAAGGGTGGGGGGCAATGGTTCACAGGGCAACTGGTAGGTTTCTATCAGGTAAACTGGTAGGTTTCTATCAGGGCAACTGGTAGGTTTGGTAGGTTTCTATCAGGGAGACTGGTAGGTTTGGTGGGTTTCTATCAGGGAGACTGGTAGGTTTCTATCAGGTAAACTGGTAGGTTTCTATCAGGGCAACTGGTAGGTTTGGTGGGTTTTTATCAGGGAGACTGGTAGGTTTGGTGGGTTTCTATCAGGGAGACTGGTAGGTTTCTATCAGGTAAACTGGTAGGTTTCTATCAAGGCAACTGGTAGGTTTCTATCAGGTAAACTGGTAGGTTTCTATCAGGTAAACTGGTAGGTTTCTATCAGGTAAACTGGTAGGTTTCTATCAAGGCAACTGGTAGGTTTCTATCAGGTAAACTGGTAGGTTTCTATCAGGTAAACTGGTAGGTTTCTATCAGGTAAACTGGTAGGTTTCTATCAGGGCAACTGGTAGGTTTCTATCAGGTAAACTGGTAGGTTTCTATCAAGGCAACTGGTAGGTTTCTATCAGGTAAACTGGTAGGTTTCTATCAAGGCAACTGGTAGGTTTCTATCAGGTAAACTGGTAGGTTTCTATCAAGGCAACTGGTAGGTTTCTATCAGGTAAACTGGTAGGTTTCTATCAGGTAAACTGGTAGGTTTCTATCAGGTAAACTGGTAGGTTTCTATCAGGGCAACTGGTAGGTTTCTATCAGGGCAACTGGTAGGTTTGGTAGGTTTCTATCAGGGAGACTGGTAGGTTTGGTGGGTTTTTATCAGGGAGACTGGTAGGTTTGGTAGGTTTTTATCAGGGCAACTGGTAGGTTTCTATCAGATCAATTGGTAGATTTCTATCATGGTAACTGGTAGGTTTTTTCAGGTCAACTGGTGGGTTTCTATCGGGGCAACTGGTAGGTTTCTATCAGGTAGACTGGAAGGTTTCTATCAGGCCAACTGGTAGGTTTCTATCAGGGCAGCTGGTAGTAGGCTTCTATCAGGGCAACTGGTAGGTTTCTATCGGGGCAACTGGTAGGTTTCTATCGGGCCAACTGGTAGGTTTCTATCGGGGCAACTGGTAGGTTTCTATCAGGTAAACTGGTAGGTTTCTATCAAGCCAACTGGTAGGTTTCTATCAGGGCAGCTGGTAGGTTTTTATCAGGGCAACTGGTAGGTTTGTATCGGGGCAACTGGTAGGTTTCTATCAGTGTGACTTGTACGTTTTTATCAGGGCAACTAGTAGGTTTCTATCAGGGCAGCTGGTAGGTTTCAATCAGGGCAACTGGTAAGTTTCTATCAGGGCAACTGGTAGGTTTCTATCAAAAGAACTGGTAAGTTTCTATCAGTGTGACTTGTAGGTTTTTATCAGGGCAACTAGTAGGTTTCTATCAGGGCAACTGGTAGGTTTCTATCGGGGCAACTGGTAGGTTTCTATCAGGGTGACTTGTAGGTTTTTATCAGGGCAACTGGTAGGTTTCTATCAGTGTGACTTGTAGGTTTTTATCAGGGCAACTAGTAGGTTTCTATCAGGGCAACTAGATGGTTTATGTTAAGGAATTTGTAGCTTTCTATCAAGGCAACTGGTAGTTTTCTATCAGAGGAACTGGTAGGTTTCTATCAGGGTAACTGGTAGGTTTTTATCAGGTCAACTGGTAGGTTTCTGTCGCGGCAACTGGTAGGTTTTTATCATTTTTAAAAGAAGGGAACTTCACTATCTATTCATATACCGATGTCACTAGAACAGATGAACTCTACTTCATCCATCTGCACCATGTATCTAAGACAAGAACGTTTAAAAAATTATTTTTAAGGTAATTTTCTAAAGGCATGGTGGGCGCAATTTTTATAAACATTTCTTGGGGGCACTTTGGTAGGTGCAATTCTAAGGTATGACCGGGCGCGGTCAGCAGCCCCCCCCCCAGTCACACCACCCCCTCAGCTATAAAGTTACTGAATTTAAAAGACAATCGATCTCGACTTGGTACAATCACAACTTACAATACGTGTGTTATCAACAGGGACATAACTCAGCTGAATTGATCGAACAGTGGCTTTTCGGAACAGACTAACGATACAATTACGTACCAAGGTCGTTATTTGAATTATTAAGGGTTGAAGTAATGGGGTGTTGTGTGTATGGTAGAGGCTTGGTGGCAGGGGGGTAATTATTCCTTGAGTCAAGGTTTCGACTTATTTGTTCTCAAAAGTAAGAAATTAATCAGTTAATTTTAACAGAGAAATTAATAAAATATTGTGGTGTGTTTTTACATTGCATAATTAAATTGTTGGTGTATTCATGTTATTTTATTGCAAAGAACAAGAATGTGAATAAATTTACTTTAAAAATATGCATGTATTTCATGTGTAAAAAATATTTATAGTATATAGAAGTTATATTTATAGTTACAGTGTGAAAACAATTTTGAATTTTCTATCCTACAGCCATTGTAGGCTACATCTCTCGGGAAATATACCTCTTGGAGAGATTCTTGTTCAAACTGCACATCGCACTTCCATTGTTTCAATGACGGTGCTTAAATACGCAAATAATTATAGATTTTAAAGTGGGATTTAATTTTATTAAATACAATCTGATGCGTGTTTGTGAGTGTTTGGATGAGTTTTTGTGTGTATGTGTATGGTAGTGTGAGTAGATGTGTGTGTGTGGTTAGTGTATATGTGCGAGCGTACTTGTGTATGTGCAGTAGTAAACTCCGCAGATACCACACGTCAAAGTGTATACATCATGACGTCTTGATACGCTTGAGCTACATTTAAACAATATCAATAACATCTGCAGCAAACAAATGAATTACCCATCATGCGGCATATCTAACTTAATCCAGCCAATAACCCTAGCATTGACGTAGAGACTGACCATTCAAAGCCACATAGTCAACTAGACAACATGGCAGCCTCTATCAAACTCTTTTTATCCACCATCTCATTCATCTGTCTAGTGCTCACTGAGAGTTTGGTTGATGCAGCTTTCGTGGAGACTCCAGAACCAGCCTATGATTATATCATTGGTACGTAGTATATCTTTGCTGTAATTTTATTTAATATGCTCAACGATTGATCTCACAACATAAACTACATTTTCTCAACAACACATTAGAATTTTTTTTAAATGAGGATACACTCATTAATCAATTACACAGCCGAAAATATGTGGGTTAAAGTTAAATCGATACCTTACCTGGTTTGATCACCTGCATAAGGTTGGAGGGTATGTTTTCAAAAGCTGCTCACACTACGGCTTAAATTTGTTCACATAACAATCTGCAAGTAAGGATAGTAAAGTATAGTTTAATATTTAATTTAACCGTTTTGGTTTTAATTTTTTTTAAATAAGATTGGTATATATTTAATTAATAACATGAAATTAGGCCGTTTTACAAACCACACAACGAGATAGAAACATTACGCACTAAAGACATTTAAGTTTAAATTTCAACATATTACAAACATATTTGAAATTAATGCTTACCAACTAGACAATATGTTAAAGTTGTCTCTATATCGACAATTGATTTATTATTAAAACCATCCCAGGTCAAGCAAAACAAATATACACAAAAATAAAGTTTTTTAAATAAAGCTTCATTTCAATTTTTAACAAAACCTTTTTTTTTTTTTGCATGGCAAGTTGGAGGAGGGTCTGCTGGCTGTGTGTTGGCCGGCAGGTTGTCTGAAGACGATGACGTCACTGTGTTATTGTTGGAGGCAGGAGGCAACGACAAGGGGAACCCTAACATCACGACCCCCGGGCTGACACTGCTCAACTTGCGGAGTTCTGTAGACTGGGTTTACTACACAGAGCCTCAGCCTGGCATCATGGAAGGGTTTGAGAACAACGTGTGTATCATTCGTTAATATAATTTTACATCTTTTAGATTTTACCCTAGTAAAAAACAAGGTTAAAACTAACAAGTAGCTGGTTTAAATAATAAACAGCTTATTAAACGTTGATATCTTATTAAATAAATATATATATATATATATATATATATATATATATATATATATATATATATATATATATATATATATATATATATATATATATATATATATATATTTCACAATAGAAGTGTACCTTTTTTACTTTCTCGTATATACGAAGTATAGAGAAAGTCTTGTACTCGTGAAAAAAAATAGAGATTATTACAAATCTCGACGTTTTACACCACCCTGAGTCGGAAAAACATATTTTTGCAATCTTGTCCGTATGTCTGTGTGTCTGTGTGTGTCTGTGTGTCTGTGTGTCTGTAAACACGATATATTGAGTACCGTTACAGCTAGGTTGAGAAAATTTCATATATCTTTTATCAAAGTCGTAGATCCGTATCAACTTTTGAGCGATTTCCGATAACCGGAAGTGGTACTTTTTCTACTTTGAATTTTTTCAAAATTCTGTAACTTAAGTACTATTTCAGATAGATAAATGAAATTTCACATGTAAGTAAAAGATCTTATCCTCTACTTTCTATAAATTTTTGAGTAATTTCCGTTGACCGGAAGTAGAAATTTACGCCATTTCCGATTTCTCAAAAAAACGCATGTGAATTTATAAAGTACTAATAATATTCCGCACTATTATGCATATTTTGTTTTGGCGTTCGCTTGGTGCGCAATTCTTTTTTTCTACGAGATTTTATTCTATTTTTAAAAGTTAAATTAATTAAAAATCAAGTCTATATTCCGAGTTGCCATCCCACGTGGTGTTATATAAAAATATTCGAGAAAGTTTAGGGGAGATCACTCTCGGTTTATTTTTCCTTATTACTAGCGTTCATATTGGCCTCGTGGTAAAGTTCTAGGAGGTAGCAGCAGTATAAACTTAATGCAGTGGGTCCGTGGTTCAAGACACGACTACAACAGGTGGGCTGATTACCTGGGAACCACTGACTGGGACTACAGACAAGTCTTGCCTTACTTCAAGAAATCTGAGGACATGTTGATTCCTGAACTGACAGATTCTGGTAATTAAACAAACCAATCTATATATTTTTATCTAGCGGTCCAACTAAATGATTACAAATTTATTTAATTGAATATCGTATTACGTTTAATATGACTCTGATGTTAGCTCGTTAGGGTTGTAATATCTCAATGTAAGTAGGCCCTGTAGGTTTTATATGAATTTAATGAGTTTAATTTTTTTTTTTAAACACAATAGTGCATTATATACCAATTAAAGATTGATGTCAAATACACATTTTAAAAGTAACAATCATTTTACAAATACTTTTAAGACACTATAAATATTTTGAATAATGAAATTTGTTTGTTTTTTTGTTTGTTTTTGTTTTTTGTTTTTTTTTTGGACGTATTGCTTTGTCGTTGTTTTAATTTGGTTTCATGTTAAATTGTTTACTTATTATCTATCACTTCTAGACTACCACAACCAAAATGGCCCCGTTCCAGTTTCAAGATTTTCCAACCAGCCAATCGTAGAGGAGATTATCGAAGCGGCAAACACTGTTGGATACACTTATAATAAAGACTACAATGGCGAAACTATGCCGGGTAATTAAACTTGAGAACGAAATTTATTTTTAAATTAGACACTTGGGTTTGCTTTTACCACAACAACGTTTATCTGTTCAATTCTTGAACAAAGGAAACAAAAACAAATCTTTCTAGAATACACAACTTTATCAATTTAAAACTGCAAAGTAAATATTTTATTAAAAAACCATATTTCTTATAAAAGCAGAGTCAGATCCTTTAATTGAATGTGTTTAATATATTCGGAAAAAAAATTAAATATATCGTTGAAAATCCTTTGATCTATTTTTCCATTTTTTAATCATTAAAGCTCTTTCCGCTTTAAAACCACATTATTTTTGCCATTCGATTGAAAAATTTTCAATAAAGTCGTAAATTCCAATAAGCAGTACGCAAGTTTTAAAATTACTAAAACATTTTTGTATATATGTTGTTTTTTTTATATCCACAAGCGGTCTCTCAGCTCACTACAACTGTCTCAATAAGAACCCATTTCCAGTAATTCAAATTTTATATATTTACAATGTTAACTCACGAAAATCTCATTTTGAATCTCATATATTTTAAATTAATTTTAACTGCATTTAAAGTATACATTAGCAAAAGGAAAAAAAACTAGACAAAGCTCACAAGGCGGCATAAGGTAAGTTGGTGCTCACATAGAAATTTTATAAATCATCGAACTAAGAAAACAAAAGAACAAAAAGCGGGAGATAATTCTTGTTTATACTTGATATATAGCTTTGATTAACAGCAGTCTATTAATATTTTAAAAAATAGTAGCCATTGTTTTTGTTTTAAATTGAAACACCGACGTATTAAACAATTTAAAATTTCTAGACACATGAAAGTTGAGAATAAACGTATAAAACAAATAGTAACGTTGTTTTCAATAAATTCAAAATGCGAAATTTAACTCGATTTTTTTCCCGTAAATATAACCGTAAAATCAGCCTGCTCTAAACGTGAAAAATACCGAGTTTTTAATTCATAAGATGTACAAGCTGATCATTTTATATGCAAAAAAACACAAGTTTTGTTTGTATTCATATTTTAGCCCATGTAAAAGCTATTTACTGTACAGGTTTAGCATATAAGCTCTATTGATTATTTTATAACTGAAATTAGGACGTTTGTTTAAGTCGGTGTACAATCATTGATTTTCTTTCCGTCGTGTTTGATAACAATAGAAACGATAACACGTAATCTACGCTAGATTTTTACAAGCTTTTATTTAACTCACTTCCTCTGTCTGTCGTCAGTCGTTAGTCTGTTTAGATCGAAACGCCCGAGCGAACTTGCAGGGACTTCTAACTGACAGATACGATTCGAAATTGGTACGTGGTTCAAGACATAAAGACAATGCAACATGACAATAAATTTGACTTCATTGGTTGCCTGATTGTTTTTTTATGAATTAAAATTTTGTCCAAATTAGTAGGCTGTTTTATCAAACTATTCAGCGCCATTAGACACGCGTCATCACGTTCAGTATGTGCGCAATGGTTTTTAGTCATGCAACTATTGTAAATTTAAAACATTTAAAGTACAAAAAAATATGATTAAAAAACGTTTTAATATCAAGCATTTAATTAATAATGCATTTAAAAAGTACAAAATAAATTACGCACTACTATTTGAATAACTGTAAAGAAAAGCGTGGGTTTCTTCCTAAATATTAGTAAAGGTATCCAATAGATACTAAAGTGACCCACGCTTTTCTTTCAATGTTCAATCTGGTTTAGTTTCTACTGGTCTTCTTTATACAGGTATCTCCTATACCCAGGCCAACGCCAAAAATAGCCAGAGGTGGTCAACAAGTAGAGCGTATGTCCATCCTGTTCTTGACAGGTCAAACCTCCATGTGTCGTTGAATTCTTCTGTTACTAAAGTAAGGACATTGTATCAATCAAACTAGGCCTATTCTACCTAACATATATTTTTTACGCAAGATTTGCATTCTTCGAGACACAAAAAAAAAGATCTAAAAAAAGAATAAACAAGCAACAAGCAATCCTAACATTTGATTCAACACAAACGTTATGCCACGAATTTCGGAAGTCTGTGAGTTAGGTCAAATTTGGTTGAGACACCTTCTATTTTATTAAATCCCATCAGGATTGTTTAACTTTCCAAATAAACAGATACATTCTTTTATTGTTCTGTTTTGGAAAACTGGCATCAGAAGCCTGTTAACAATCATCTCAAGAGATTAATCATTTAGTGCCGTAACATCTTCCATCTAGGTGTTATTTCAAATTTTGTTGAGACCCCTTCTAATTTATTAAATGACATCAGGATGTTTTAATTTTCCAAATAAATAGATAATTTTTACAAGCTTTTATTTAACTCACTTCCTCTGTCGTCAGTCGTCAGTCTGTCGTCAGTCTAGATAGAAACGCAGGAGTGAAAATTCGGACACTTCTACTTGACCGATACGATTCACATTTGGCACGTGGGTCAAGACATGAAGACAATGCAATCTGAAACTAAATTTGACTTAATTCGATGCCTAATTAATTTTTTATGAATTAATTAAAATTTGGACCGAATTAGTAGGCATGTCTATCCAACCACACCACACGCGTCATCACGTTCCATAGCTGCGCCTTCAGGTTGAATAGCTGCGCCATCACGTTCAATAGGCGCGCAATGGTTTTTAGTCATGTAACACTATCGTAAATAAAACATGTAAAGTACTGAAAAAAAATTCATAAAAAAACGTTTTAATAACAAGCTTTTATGTACTAATGCACTAAAAAGTAGAAAATAAATTATACACTACTATTTAAATCACTATAAAGAAAAGCGTGGGTCTCTTCTCAAATATTAGTAAAGGTATAAAATAGGTACTAAAGTACTAAAGTGACCCACGCTTTTCTTTATAGTGATTTAAATAGTAGTGTATAATTTATTTTCTACTTTTTAGTGCATTAGTACATAAAAGCTTGTTATTAAAACGTTTTTTATGATTTTTTTTATCGTTCTGTTTTGGAAAACTAGCACCCTGTTAACAATCATCTCAAGAGACTAATCATTTAGTGCCGTCTAGGTAAACATACGACAGCAGAGAGCGCGGGGTGTGGTATTTGTTAAAGATGGCGTCCAGCACTCCATCAGAGCCAGACGTGAGGTCATCCTGTCTGCTGGGACCATCGGCTCTCCACAGATTCTCATGTTGTCTGGGGTCGGGCCTAAGAAACATCTGGAAAGTTTGAAGGTTTTTCTCTTATTTAAACAGTAGTTACTTGTAAAATACGGTTTATTGAGAAAACTAAGAACATTTAAAATTTTATTACATTAAACAGTGCGCGTTACAATGAATTAATTTAATATTTGACGGAAGTCATTAAAATCGTAATTTATTAAAGAACAATAACATGGTTTGTTTTAATTATTTACCGTAGATCCCTGTACTAGCTGACCTGCCTGTTGGAGAAAATCTACAAGATCACATGTCTTTTGACGTTGGTGTTAAGATCAATGAACCGTTAAGTGTTGATCCTGCAAGTCTCGGAACTCCGCAAGTCTTTCAACAATACATAGTCAACGGCACAGGTAACTATGTTGTTCTTGTGATAAAACTTATAAGACAGCTTTAGTTTTATATGGACATCAGTTACAGCATAGAAAAATCAGAAAATATAAAGCCTAAACTTTAAACTACACTGTATTTAAAATGAAGTTGTATTTACGCTTTGTGGATTTGTATGAGAGTAGCTTCCCGTGGCGATTTAAATAGTCACAAACCACAAACGCAAATGACAAACCGCAAACACAAACCACAAACTACAAACCCAAACCACAAACCACAAACCACAAACCACAAACCACAAACCACAAACCAAAAACACAAACCACAAACTACAAACCCAAACCACAAACCAAAAACACAAACCACAAACACAAACCACAAACACAAACCACAAACACAAACCACAAACCACAAACACAAACTACAAACTACAAACCCCAACCACAAACCACAAACCCATACCACAAACAACAAATCACAAACCCAAACCACAAACACCATACCACAAACCCAAATAACTCTCCATAAACCCAAACCCAAACTACTAACCACAAACCCAAACCACTAACCACAAACCTAAACCAAACGGCCCTTTAAATGTGTTGAATTTATCAACTCAGTAAATATTGCTGGTAATATTAAGTGCATAAAGCAAGAGTGAGCTCCAAAATATTCGCACACTACAGGTAGTGTTAGGGTAACACTTCGAGTGGGATTTGACTACAAAAACGTTAGGTATGTATGCAACAAAACAGTTCATTTTCCAAGAAAACACATAGATCTAGAGGCAAAAGGCTCCTACATTATGTATCTTTATGTGAATTTGGTCTGAAAGCTTCACATTCTGAGCTTTCTTTGAAAATCCACAAATACAAGTAAATATTACAATCCTGTTTACTGGAAATCGTTCAAAATTTTCATAGAAATCTACTTTTGGGATTTCATAATAAGTGTTGAGAACCAGCATTAATGACTGAAATAAATTATATGATTTTGTTTTGACTAAAGTAATTATTTATTAAGAATGTGTACGGGTACGTGTACTTGTGCTTACGATGTACAGGTTTATGTACATTAAATACACGTATAAATGACTTTGCTAAGTGAAAGCCATTCTTTATCTTAAACCTTAACTTCAGGTCCACTGGCATCCACACTTGGAGAAGCTATGTAATTTAAAAGTTTTTATCGAAGAGGGTTATACAGGGACTGGCCAGACCTGCAAATTCTATTTCTAAGTATTCTTTCTGGAACCAACAGGAACGTGTTTGGATACAACTCACAAGTAAGAGCTTGCAAAACTTTTCAAAACAACACCATTACAATTTATGTCATGTTTTTAAGAATTCCATTGTGTCTCAAAGTGATTGTTTGTTAAGTATTGCAGTCAGAAAAAATATTTTAAAGTGTGAAATATAGACATCCAATTAAGAATTAATTGTACTGTAACTTATCTGTAGAAGTACAAACAGTCTCGCACACAAAAAGAGTTTATTAAAACTTAATCATATAAAAAAAGATTGCGTGAAAGGGGAAGTCATTCTAAATAATATTGTGTTGTTTACATAGAGAGCAGAGAACTCACCGAAGTACATTCTGAATTATATATTCTTATATATTTTGCCCTGTGCATATATAGAATGAGAGAGAAAGAGAGAGTTGGGGAGATAGAGAAAAAGTTATACAGACTTTTGGCATATTTTTAATTGATTGTGATTGCCAAAATTATATTCTTAAAATGTGCACATTTTATTTTCCAGTTTTGCATAGTATTATAAAAACTTGGTATACAAGACATTTTTGTTATATGCTCAAATACTTTAATATGTTGAATATGCAAATGCAATTCCCATAGGTGAGAGCTGATATGTCCAAAAGAGACACAGCTAAGTTCGGATTCTCATGTTTTCCTGTAATGTTACATCCGGCCAGTCGAGGAAAAATCACCTTACGGTCAGCAAACCCTTTCACTTACCCGAAAATAGAAGCCAATTACTTAGCTGAACCAGAGGACGTGGAGACTTTGATTAAAGGTATTTGATATCAATACATTCAACTTAAAACTAGTTCACAGTTCGTGATTGGTGTATTAGAGTGGGGGGGGGGGAGGGAGAGAAATTAAACTTTAGTCAATCGTTTTGTAAGATTTAATAAACTAATCATCAACTTTCGAAGTTTAAAGTGTCTATATTTTCCCGAGCCCTATGAAAGAAAAAAACATTGTTTTAAAATGATATGTGCAATATTAGTGTTAGAGCATATTTTCTCAAGTCTTACATTTGTGAAGTGCCTACTTTTCTGAGTGTATATATATGTGGTCCTTATTGTCTTCTAATAAGTTACATTTTAGCAGTGACGTAGCGAGGTCGGGTGTCACCCGGTGCGGCACTTAATGGTGTCACCCCCCCCCCCCCCCCCCCAGAGGCATAGAGACCCTTCCCAGGGACAAACTTTCAAATTTTCGATTTGCACCCCCCCCCCCTCAAACTTTCGATTTGCACCCCCCCCCCCCCCCCAGTTTTCGATTTGCACCCCCCTCAAACTTTCGATTTGCACCCCCCCCCCCCCTCGAGTTTTTCTCTATATATTTTGCTATTTTTTGCCTTGGTGTCACCCCCCTAAATGGTGTCACCCGGTGCGGTCCGCACCCCCCGCCCCCCCCCCCCCCCCCTCGCTACGCCCCTGCATTTTAGATTCATTGAATCATTACATAATATTTCAATACAACTAAATTTATAGCAACAAAGTAGCTTCAAAATCAGTTATTAATAATAGGATTTTAATTTTGAATAGTATTTTATAATTTAAGATTTTTATTAAATCATTTCTCCCACAAGGAATCCGTGAATGTCACAACCTGGTCAACACGCCAACAATGAAAGCTATCGGAGCTGAGTTGACTGAGGACACGCCAGCCTCGCAATGTGCACAACACAGGTTCGGATCCCACAAGTACTGGGAGTGTGTGGTCAAGCTGAGGGCCAGCACTGAGTACCACCCTGTGGGGACATGCAAGATGGGGCCAAGGAGAGACAGAACGGCTGTGGTGGATGGGAAACTCAGGTATCCATCCGTTTAAAGCATCAGTATACGTTTTAGTATGTTCTAACTTCAATACAAAAACTCAAGTATTCATCCATAAAGCATCATGATATGTTCTAGTATGTTCTAATTTCAATAAATGGGTTGTCATTTCTTTGTAAATTATACAACAAGCCTGATAAATCAGAAGAAGAATTAGCCAAACCACACTTGAGACAAATCTACCCATACCACACTTGAGACAAAACTACCCATACCACACTTGAGACAAATCTACCCCTACCACACTTGAGACAAATCTACCCCCACCACACTTGAGACAAATCTACCCCCACCACACTTGAGACAAATCTACCCCTACCACACTTGAGACAAATCTACCCCTACCACACTTGAGACAAATCTACCCATACGACACTTGAGACAAATCTACCCATACCACACTTGAGACAAATCTACCCCTACCACACTTGAGACAAATCTACCCATACCACACTTGAGACAAATCTACCCATACCACACTTGAGACAAATCTACCCATACCACACTTGAGAAATTTTACCCATACCAAACACGAGTCAAATCTACCCATAGCACACATGTCAAATCTACCGTAAAATCTTTTTTTTTACCAAACATTTTTCCAAAACTTGTGTTCCAGGGTTCGAGGTATATCTGGTCTCCGTGTGGTAGACGCCTCTGTGATGCCATGGATTGTGTCAGGGAACACAAATGCTCCTGTTGTTATGATAGCTGAGAAGGCAGCGGACATGATTAAAGGGAAACAACCACTTAAACCAATCGACTTGTAGAATCACTCAAAATAAAGAGATGTTTTTTTCTTGTTTATTGAACTGAAAATCTGTTAGCATGGGAATTTTTTTTTAATTGTTACATATCAGATAAAAACATTAATGAATGTGTCAAATAAACATGATTATAATTTCCTTTGTAAGCAATTGATTTGATAATTACTTTTTACAAAAGCAAATATATGATTACCAACAATAAATTTCCTGGGCTATTTAATTTTTTTTATAATAATTTCACTATGTGTTAGTTCCTTCACGCATGATGCAAAACGTTGAATAGCTTTTGTAACCTATTGGGTAAAGGGGAATAACTCAGTTAATGTTTTTAAAAACTTGCCTCTTCTCCTCTTGTATAACTAAATTATTTTTGTTACACTTGACTTTTCGTCAAGAAAGGCCGACTTTTTAGCGCAATTTCCATTCTGGAGAATTGCGTTTATTAACTCATTTCTGGGAATGGATGGATGAATGTATGGATGTGTGTCCGGGCTTTAAGTCGTATCTCCTCCTCAACGAAGCAATATCGATGACTAGTTACAAAAGCAATTATGTTAAGCAAGCTACGAGGATGAACATAGGCCATAAAAATTCCGGGTTTCTTTCATGGATTTCCCGAAAAAGCCAAAAAACCTCGAGAAAATACAGTTTTTTGCCCATATCTCGGCAACCAGACCACTTAGCAACTTGAAACATGTACCAATCGATTCCTGTCATAATTTAGAACAATATTGCCGAAGAAAGTTTTCAAAAATATCCTTTTGTTCGGTCACAAAAAAAATTTTGAATTAATTAAAATTTGGACCGAATTAGTAGGCATGTTTTTCCAACCACACCACACGCGTCATCACGTTCAATAGCTGCGCCATCACGTTCAATGGCTGCGACATCACGTTTGGTAGCTAGGCGCGCAATGGTTTTTAGTCATGTTACTCTATTGTAAATAAAACATGTAAAATACTGAAATTTTTTTTAATAAAAAACGTTTTAATAACTAACCAATGGTTTTACTAACCCTGCTCTTGATTTACGCTACGACAGAGCTATTTTTAGATAACATAAGGAAATTGCGCTAAAATTGTCACTAGACTTTTTTTAATTACTTGTTTATTTCTAGCACAAGCATTTTTGTAATGTGAACTATTTCTTTAAACTATTTGCATATGACACTGTGCCTATGAAACGTATTTTTTTGTTTGACTTTTTTTGGCTTTAGATAAACAAATTAATCAAATAAAATAAAAATAAAAAATTTAATCATTTCTTTTAAAGTTACACCTACTCCAACATTATCTACAGATTCTGGAACAGGTTCTCATTGTATTCGTGCAAAAGTTCTTGTGGATGTTGAAACAATTATTCTTTCTTCAGGTTTCTTTGTTAAATGGTAATCTTAGTCAAGATAGTTTCATCAAATCTGTATATATAATTCTCTTCTTGGAGACGTTAGAAAGCGCGCCTTGCAGTCCCCACTCTTCCTCTCTAGGAAGTCTTGTGAGTTGTGGTTCACGCTAAATGTTTAGTGACGGCTATTAGGGGCAGATAATTTAGTATGAAACGATTTTAAACTTAGGGGAGGTAGCTAAGAGTAGGCTGCTTTCACGGGAGGGGGGGGGTAGTATCGTCCTTAACGAGCTACTTATAGTGTTTTAAAGCAAATATTTTCAGTGACAGCACTGGTACTGTCGAATTAACAAATTATGAAATACTGAAAAGTAGAATATAAAACAACTAAATAGCGGCGCACGTATGATACGCCGCGTGTCGGCTCGTTTAAAATAAACTGTTTCGCGTTTTTAAAAATCACATTATACAATCACGTTTAACCAGCTTTGAATGTTGTGTATAAATTTAAAAAAACATTTTTCGTTATCAACATATTCTAATATCTTTTTTCAAAGAATTATTTCCATCGTTTAAAGAAATGTAATTCGTAACTTACCGATTTTCATAGCAGATATTCTTCAAACGTTTAAAGAAATGGAATTCATAACTCGAAAATATATATATTTTTTCAGTTTAAGGTTACATTTCTTTTTATTTTCATTCAGTCTAAGTTATAAACTGTGGTTTCATTTTCATAAGAAAATCATTGATTGTACATGAACTCCGTGATCGATATTATGAAAACCCCATATTATAATAATGTGTTCTCAAATCTTGGCCGATAAAGTTTTTAACTAAAATTATTGTTTTTTGAACCACACGAAACACTTCTACCATTTTTGATACATTTTCTGTGATAAAAATCTAAACAAGTAAACTGTTTAGGCTTTTCTTATTTAATCAAATTTAGTTACCAAAGATACTAAAAACTTTAAATACATATTATTATCCATCTTTAGTATAGTCCAACACAAAAAAAACAATTTAATTTGTTTAACCATATTTACTTTAATAACAGTTTAATAACGTATGATATTTCAAAATATTCAAAAACATTTCGAAACTATTATCGTTTGTGTTCAAATTAAATAACACAAAAAAAATTTAGTATTCAAATTTCCATTTTTAAACTCTCCTTGATAAGAGATTGGAAATTATTTGAAATTAAACCACCTCGCCGTTTTAATATGGTCCGCCGCCTTCTCGGCGATCATGATGACGGATGTCTGTGGGTTCCCTGACACAATGTCTGGCATTATAGAGGCGTCCACCACACGAAGACCACGCACGCCTCTCACTCTGTGAGGTCAAACACATATCAGATTAATTAGTGATCAGGTACAATAGGCATTTGACAGCTGTAGTCAAAACTTCAAAAGCGAAAAACATTTTTAGAGTGTCAGAGATGAACCAGAGGCGTAGCGAGGGGGGGGGGGCGGGGGGACATATGTCCCCGGGCGCCGACCTTAGGGGGGGGGCGCCAAATTGAAAGTTTGAAAGGGGGTGCAAACCAAAAGTTCGAGGGGGGTGCAAATCGAAAGTTTGAGGGGGGGGATGCAAATGAAAAGTTCGAGGGGGGGTGCAAATCGAAAGTTTGTCCCCGGGCGCCGGGAAGGGTCGCTACGCCTCTGAGATGAACAGGCGGCTGCCACCAGATTTAAATTTTAACGTGCATTTTTATTTAATCCAATACTGAGAGCTGATGCATATAAGTCTCTGGTCACCTTAGAATAAAATGTCACTATAGAATAATGAAAAGCGGCAAACAGGAAGGGTTAATCAGATTAATTTTTTACTTTCTTGTTTACAGAGTATAGAGGAAGTATTGAAATCGTACACACAAAAATCACATGAAATTTTGACAGTTTTCATCACTTTACATCTCAGGACTTCATCACACACGGAGTATAGAGGACTTTTTTTAATCGGGCAAAAATTATAAATTCAGATTTATCAAAATTTCGGCGATTTATACGTATTCGAGTCGGAATAACTGGGGTTTGGAATTTTGCGCGTTTGTCTGTGTGTATGTATGTCTGTAAACACGATAACTTGAGTACCGTTACAGCTTGGTAGATGAAATTTCATATGTAAGTATTATATCAAACTATATCAAATTTGTAGTTCTGTATCAACTTTTCAGCGATTTCCGATCAATGGAAGTGGAACTTATTCTACTTTCAATTTTTCAAAAGCCTATAACTTGAGAACTGTCTACGGTATATTAACGAAATTGCATCTATAAGTACAAGATCTAATTTTCAGCCTTATGTCAAATTTTGAATAATTTCCGTTGACCGGAAGTAGTAATTTACGCTATTTCCGATTTCTCAAAAAAACGAAAATAAATTTATAAATTACTAATATTCCGCACTATTATACAGATATTGTTTGCCGTTCACTTGGTGCGCAATTCTTTTTTTCTACGAGATTCTATTCTATTTTTAAAAGTTTTAGTAATGAAAAATTGATTTAAATTATGTTTATATCCCGAGTTGCCGTCCCCCGTAGTGTTATATAAGAATATTCGAGAAAGTCTAGGGGCGATCACTCCCGCTTTATTATGACACTCAATGACGGCACAGATTCTGCAAGCCCACGCAAGAAATGTTTTATTGTAAAGGCTAAGGTACCTGAGCTGTGAGTCCACCACGGCCGTAGGGTCACCTCTGGGTCCCATCTTGCAGGTCCCCACGGGGTGATAGTTGCTGACTGGCCGATATTTGACCAGACACTCCATGTACTGACGAGATCTGAACGTGAAGTTAGAACAATGGGGGGAAGGTGTGTTGTCAGTTAACTCAGCCCCGATAGCCTGCATGGTGCTAGTGTTGACAATCTTTTCACACTCTCTGATACCTGGTGTAAGAGTATATATATATATATATATATATATATATATATATATATATATATATATATATATATATATATATATATATATATATATATATATATATTTCTGTATAAATATGTGTGTGTATGTGCGTGTTCGCGTGTGTGTACGTATTTGTTGTGTGTGTGTGTGTGTATGTGTGGGTGGGTGTGTGCAGTCATGTATGTATATATGTGTGCATGTTTGTGTCTCTGTGCGTGTGTTTGTGTGTGCGGGTATGTGTGTGTTTGTGTGCGTGTGTTTACTGTGTGTTATAAGTGTGTGTGTGTGTGCATGCAGAAGTGTATGTATATATGTGTGCGTGTTTGTGTTTGTGTCTGTATGCATGTGCGTGTGTTTGTTTGTAGGGTACTCACCGTCCACTAAAGTGTCAAGGTCAGACTTGACATTAAAATAATTGGCATAGATTATCGGTTTAGCATTGGGATCTGTTGACCTAAGAGTTATCCTCCCCTGACTCTTGGTTCTTATTACCGAAGCAATACACAAAAACCCGTATTCTGCTGTGTTTCTCTTGGACATCAGAGCCAAAACCTACGGAAAAAAACAAAACTATTTGCTTATAATTTGACACATGTGCCAACTGCTACTATATATAAAAAAATATATACCAGTTACATATTATATACATATCAGTTACATATATAATTATTGACATTTATATACATATATATATATATATATATATATATTATTTATTTATTTATTTATTATTTATTTATTGATTTATTTATATACATAGATGCAAAGGTATATAATAAAGACATACATCTGGAGTGTAGCCGAATGTATTTTCTGAAGTATTAGAGAGGATGAGCGCAAACTCTAAATGAAGATTCGGCATGTCAGTGGTGTTGGTGGTTGACTTAAAGGCAAAAACTTCGGCCATACTTGTGGCTAGCGGACCTGTGGTATTTATGAAATTTTGAAATCTCCGAGTAATTATAATAAAAGTATAAGTCCCCCTTTCATACCTTCTATTCATAGAGCCGATGAAGAAGAGTTTACATGTTGCTTGTCGTCGACTTTTAAATTGGAGGTGTGGTCAGCACTATGCCTAGTCATCTTTACTTTCCCTAACGTGAATCAGGCACCCATTAGAAATGGGTGAATTCATGGGCCGTTTTACAGTCTCGAGTACAGATCGGGATCTGAACTCGAACCTTCAGGCTAGCAGTCTTATGCCCTACCATTCGACCACGCCATCCCGTAGTGTGTCGAATGCATGTACCCTGAGGATGTGTGCTGACTGACCTGTACCGTTGACAGTGTACTGAGCAATTGTGGCTGGGTCGCTTAACTTTCTTCTAGAGATGGTCAGCGACTCGTTTATTTTGACCCCTACATCAAAGGCAATGTGGTCTTGGAGGTTGTAGCCTACGGGAAGATCTCGCTTTATTCTAATCTGGTGAGGACACAAATATTGGTTTAAGTGTTTCGGTTTGATAAAACTGTAAACGTCTACAATCTAGTTTTAAATACATTAATTTACATTGGAAAGAAAAGTACCTTTAAATCTTCCAGATGTTTCCTAGGGCCAATCCCAGACAGCATGAGAATCTGTGGAGAGCCGATGACCCCAGCAGATAGGATGACCTCTCGCCTGGCCCCTATAGTGTAGGTTTTACCGTTCTTCGTGAACACAACACCGTTTGCTCTTAGCCAGTCTATGTTGATCTGACCAGTGGTAAACAAATAATTCAAGGTTCTACATAAGGCCAGTGGTAAACAAATAGTTCAAGGTTCTACATAAGGCCAGTGGTAAACAAATAGATCAAGGTTCTACATAAGGCCAGTGGTAAACAAATAGTTCAAGGTTCTACATAAGGCCAGTGGTAAACAAATAGTTCAAGGTTCTACATAAGGCCAGTGGTAAACAAATAGTTCAAGGTTCTACATAAGGCCAGTGGTAAACAAATAGATCAAGGCTTTACTACACAAGACCAGTGGTAAACAAATAGTTCATTCCTCTCTACATGACATTTTTTGTCTGGTATATTATATAAGAAATATTTGTTGAGATATTATGTCTGAGAATTTTGTTTCAGCCGCTGTGATTTATTTATTTTGTCTGAAATATTAAATTAGATATTTCTTCTGATATGTTATATTCTTAGATATTGTGTCGAAATATTATCACAGATATTGTGTATGATTCATTATTATCTTAGATATTTTGTATGATATATTATTATATTGGATATTTTGTTGAATATATTATTATCTTAGATATTTTGTATGATATATTATTATATTAGATATTTTGTTGAATATATTATTATCTTAGATATTTTGTATGATATATTATTATATTAGATATTTTGTTGAATATATTATTATCTTAGATATTTTGTATGATATATTTATCTTGTATTAGTTATAACTGTAACCAATGGCGGAGACAATATTTAGATGTTAACGTTCGTCCCGTACTTTGGTGACAGTAGAGTTGAGCGAGACGTGAAGGTTTGTCCTGTTTAACGCTGGGTGGATGTAAGCTCTGGACGTTGACCATCTCTGGCCGAATTTGATGTTGTTTTGTGTCCTGGTAATACCTGAAAATAGATCATTAAAAAAAATCTAATTATATTTAAACAATAACAACAAAATTCTTTAGAGGTCGTTATACATTTACTAAAAACCGATCATAGAGTGTTACTAATTACATATTACATTCAGAGTTTCTTCCACGAATCTCTTCGGGTGGGGGGGGGAGGCGGAATTTATATAGACAATACATACTTTTAACAGTGTCCGCCCCATCCCGACCCGGAAATTTTATCCCCCCCCCCCAAATTCAAGTTCTCCCCCCCCCCCCCCTCCCCTAGAGAAAAAGTCAAAAAGTCTGGAAGAAACACTGATTACATTGACACTATGTAAGAGCATTACCGTCCATTGTCTCCCCGTTGTAATCTGGATTTATTGTGTATCCCGCAGCAAGACCCGCCTCCAGTAGTTTGGGTACGATGGGCTGGGGGTCGGGGTGTGTCACGGGAATAGGTCCATCCCGTCCATGATAGACTACACAGCAAAAGTAGTAAAGTTTAAAAATAGAAGTTGTAAGTTTTTTATATAAACCTCGATATCTGAACTATAAAATCTGTAAATGTTTTACTTTGATTCATTTCAAACTCTTTACCTAGAAAAAAAAACCGTTTCTAAATAAAAAAAAAATAAAATGATTTTGCCAAGTCAAAATATAACCTGAGTTCCTGAGTTCCAACACCAGCATGTCCTCCAGCTTCTTGAAGTAAGGTAAGACATGGTTGTAGTCCCAGCTGTTATCTCTGACGTACCTGGCCCACCTGTCAAAGTCGTGTCTGGAGCCTCGAGTTATCTGCATGCCATTGATGCTGCCAGTACCGCCTAGGACTTTACCACGAGGCCAGTACGAACGCTGGAAAATATTTCATCACTTTACAGACAAGTCTTTAGCTACTGTAACTTTTATATTAAGATTTAAATTAATTTTGAATAATAAGTTTAACGTTTGCTTGAAATACATCAGTTATCAATAATTGCTTACGTAAACGAACCAATCAACCCATCTAATGACTCACCCCACCCATCAACACTCCCATCTGATGACTCACCCCACCCACCAACCCTCCCATCTAATGACTCACCCCACCAACCCTCCCATCTAATGACTCACCCCACCAACCCTCACATCTAATGACTCACCCCACCAACCCTCCCATCTAATGACTCACCCCCCTGCCCTCCCATCTAATGACTCACCCCACCAACCATCCCATCTAATGACTCACCCCACCAACCCTCCAATCTAATGACTCACCCCACCAACCCTTCCATCCAATGACTCACCCCACCAACCCTCACATCTAATGACTCACCCCACCAACCCTCCCATCTAATGACTCACCCCACCAACCCTTCTATCCAATGACTCACCCCACCAACCCTCACATCTAATGACTCACCCCACCAACCCTCCCATCTAATGACTCACCCCACCAACCCTCCCATCTAATGACTCACCCCACCAACCCTCACATCTAATGACTCACCCCACCAACCCTCCCATATAATGACTCACCCCACCAACCCTCCCATCTAATGACTCACCCAACCCACCCTCCCATCTAATCACTCACCCCACCAACCCTCCCATTTAATGTCTCACCCCACCAACCCTCCCATCTAATGACTCACCCCACCAATCAATCCTCCCATGATGCCAGGCTGTGGTTCTGTAACGTAGCCCCAGTCTACACTGGACCCTATGTTGAGTGCAGCCAGCGCTGGGATTGTCAGTAAAGGGTTCCCCCTGTCGTCTCCACCAGCTTCTACCAACAACACGGAGACGCCCCTGTCTTCTGACAGACGACCTGCCACAACACATCCTGCTGACCCGGCACCCACTGGGGAGATAAAATACAAATCCTCCTAACATTCTATAGAACCCTAAATTATTAAGTTAAGTTTACAGATGAGTTTGAGAGAGGTGGGGAGTGTGGGATGGGGTTGGGATTAAACCAAGCTTTGAGACAGAAAACGCAATACAATATAGTGTTAATACATGTTTTGTCAAGAGTATAAATGAAGAATGTATATTTTTTTAAAATACCGTGTAGCATGATAGGGGCTGAGACCACAACACCACTAAATCTATTTTCCTTGAGAATAGGGCTGGTAAGTAGGTCACCAACCAGTTATATGGCTCATGCAGGTTTTATTGAGCCGTAGAACTGGTTGGTGACATACTTACCAGCCCTATTCAAGCTCAACTGTAAAGCTGCTTCATTTTGGAAATATGTCCCACAACTTTAATTTGTTGTAGAGAAACTTTTACCCCGACAACAACCAAGCTAGACAACACCTTTTTTTCGTCAAGGTGTTTTGTCGTGCGTGTTTTATTTGTTAGCCTGCATCTCATGCTGCACACATGGATGTGGTTCTAGCAGTGGCGAGGGTGGGGTTGGGTGGAGGTGCTAGGGGGAGGGGGGGGGGGGGGCGGCCGCACCGAGCGCCAATGTTTTGGGACTCTAAACGGGGTAAAAAACTAATAACTTCGTTCTAAGCGATAATACTGAATTATACACAGTCAAAGTTAATATAATAGACTTCTACTTGGCGTTACATGTTGATGTATCTGTTATCTTCATCAATAGGGTGTAACCAAAATATAAACTGTTACACTGTTACATTATAGTAGCTGTTAAATCTCATGATGTGTTTATCCGACCATCATCTAAATGAATTCATCATTTTCCTATCTATCGACAAACCACAACTTGGGGTTCCAATTAACCAGTATGTTTAAATGAACAAACTAAACGGTCGATAGATCTTTATTACAAGCTTTTATTTAGTCCACAACCGCTGTTTATTTGTTTGTTTATTTGTTTGTTTATTTGCTTGTTTGTTTGTGGGTTTGTGGCAAATATTGTAGCTCAATTTTGACGGATTTCTGCTGCAGCAGTTTCGTTCAAACTTTCCAGATATGTTCCACTTCGATGACAATACAAGTCTATCTATTTTTAATTTTAGATGTATAATTAGTCAAAAAAAAATTAATTAAACGTTTTTAAACTGAGGGGAAATAACAAAATTAAATCACTCAGATTACGAGATTCAATACCGAAAGACTAGACGCGATCACCCAAACAGTCTGGTGAGCTGCAGATAACGAAAATGTTTACAATCGTAAAGCCGGTCGATATTTTAGGGGCAGATAAAAAAAAAGTTTTTAAATGACTTGAAAGTAAGGGGAGGTAACAAAATTAAGAAACTGTTGTCATCTGTAAAACATGGTCACGGACGACAGCTTTCACGGGACAGATAATCATCTTTCAGATATCGCGAGTTACTGATGGTTTTTTAAAGCAAATATTTTTAGTCGTGTCGATTTTATAAATTAGGAATCGCTATAAAGTAGAAAATAAAACAAATATTTAAAAAACTTTATGAATTCAATGATCATG